>NW_007259197.1:4034-15294 GCF_000164805.1 Carlito syrichta | reverse complement strand
CACAAAACCATAATAAAAAATACTGATTAATGAAAAAAAAAAAAAAAAAAGCATTGTTGTGATTCTGTGTTGTCTTCACAAAACCTTGAAGAGTTCCAGGGCTTTCTCAGTCCTGTGGACATGCTCTTAAGCCTTCTAAAATTTGTTTGGTATTTAGAGGCCCAGTGGGATATGATTTTTTTCTCTTTTAATGATTGACTAATCACCATACTTTACTTAGATTTCATTATTTTCCTTTTAATGTCATTTTTCTGTTCTAGGATCTCATCCAGGATACCAAGTTACCTTTAATTATCATCTATCCTTAGGCTCTGCTGCATTGTGAAACTTTCTCAGACTTTCCTTGTTTTTGCAGACCTTGATGTTTTGTAAAGTATTGGTCAGATATTTTATACAACATCTCTTAATTTGGGTTTGTCTGATGTTTTTCACATGGTTAGACTGGAGTTGTTGGTTTTCAGGAGGAGGACCACAAATGTTAAATGTCTTTCAGAATGCAACATATCAAGGTTAAATGCTATCAACTTGACTTATTGCTGGTTATATTAACCTTGATTGGTGGCTAAGATAGCATTTACTAGGATTAATTATTCTAAAGTTACATTTTTATTTACCCCCCTTTCCATTTGGTACTTCAGGAATACAGTCACAATATGAAGTCCACATATAAGAGATACTTATATTTCATCTCTTAAAGGGGAAATTTTAATAAATTATTAGGAATTCTTCTGTATGAGACAATTGCCACTTCTTCCTATTTATTTACTTAGTAATTTATTTATATGAGCATGGAATCATGGACTTGTTTAACATTTTGACTTATAATCTAAAACTACTTTATTTATTGTGCTGCTCAAATTGTTACTGCTTTTATCATTCTGGAAGATCTTCTAATTGACTCCTAGGTCCCTTTGGTATATAATATTATCATTTTATTTTTTGAGTACTTTCCAACCCTATAATATACTGTAGGTTTATCTTGTGTAGTCCCTGCCACAGCCCTATAATTTTTCATCTCTCCAAAGAATCATAATTCTTTTTTAGATAATATATCTTTTAAAAAATTTATATATTTATTATAAATATGTGGGGTACAATTCAGGGTTAGGTATACAAACATTGATCATGCAGGTGCCCTTGTTGATGAGGTATGCCTCTCCCTCCCTAGCAGTTTCCCTCAACTGCCAGTCCCACCTCCCTCTCCTGACAGTTTTCCACTACTGCCAATCACTTTCTTATAGCATTATAATTGTTCAAACTCACCATATGAGTGAGAACATATGGAACTCAGTTCTTTGTTTCTGAGCTAAATCACTGAGTATGATAGACTCCAAATCCATCCAATTTGCTGCAAAGTCTGTATATTTGTCCTTCTTTATGGCTGCATAATATTCCACTGTATATATGTACCACATTTCCTTTATCTTGTCCAGCTTTGATAGGCAACACGGTTGGTTCCATGTTTTTGCTATTGTGAATAGAGCTGCAACAAACATACGTGTGCAGGTATCTTTTTCGTAGAATAATTTGAGTTCCTCCAGGTATATTCCCAATAGGGAAATTACTGGGTCATATGGAAGGTCCATTTCTAGTTCTTTCAGAAATCGCCACACTGTCTTCCAAAGAGGTTGTACTAATCTGCATTCACACTAGCAGTTTAGAAACTTTCCTTTTTCTCCACATCCTCACCAGCATCTGTTGTTGTTTGTTTTATTAATGATGGCCATTCTTTTAGGGATTAGGTGGTATCTCAATGTGGTTTTGATTTGCATTTCTCTGATGATGAGTGAGGCTGAGCACTTTTTCATGTGTCTGTTGGCTGCATGTATATCTTCTTTTGAGAAGTGTCTATTCATGTCTTTTGCCCACTTTTTAAAGGGGTGTTTTGTGTTTTTCCTTTCAGCATGTTTGAGTTCCTTGTTGATCCTAGATGTTAGACCTTTGTCAGATATACAGTTCGCAAATATTTTTTCCCATTCTGTAGGCTGTCTCCCTGCTCCCTTGGTAGTTTCTTTTGCTTTGCAGAAACTCGTTAATTTGATGAGGTCCCACTTGTCTGATTTCTTAAGGTATTGGCTTTTAAGGTTCTGAATAGGAATTGGTTTGCCAGTTCCAATTGCCATAAGGGTGTCTCCTGTGCTTTCTAAGATTCTTATAGTTTGAGGTTTTACATTTAGGTCTTTGATCCAATTAGAGATAATTTTTCTGTATGGTGATAAGTAGGGGTCCTGTTTCAATCTTCTGCATGTGGTCAACCAGTTTTCCCAGCACCATTTACTGAATAGGTTCTCCTCTCCCCAGTGGTTGTTGTTGGAGGCTTTGTCAAAGACGAGTTGCTTGAGGAATTGAGGCTTTGCTTCTGGAATCTCTATCCTGTTCCAATGGTCTATGTGCCTGTTCATGTACCAACACCAGGCTGTTTTGACTACTGTAGCCTTATAGTAAAGTTTGAAGTCTGGAAGTTTGATACCTCCTGCTTTGTTTCTTTTGCTAAGGATTGTTTTGGCTAATCATGATCTTTATGTTTCCATATAAATGTCTGTATTGTCATTTCCAGGTCTGAGAAGAACAATAATGGTAACTTAATGGATATTGTGTTGAATCTATAGATTGCCTTTGGTAGGATGGACACCTTAACAATGTTGATTCTTCCTATCCATAAGCATGAGATATTTTTCCATTTGTTTGTGTCTTGGATTTATTTGGGCAGTGGTTTGTAATTCTCATTGTAAAGTTCTCTTACTTCTCTGGTTAGGAATATGCCAAGGTATTTAATTTTTTTGGTGACTATTGTGAATGGGATCGTGCTTTTAATTTAGGTCTCTGCCTGCTTGTTGTTGGTGTATAGGAATGCAACTGTCTTTCGCATATTTTTTTTTTTGTACCCTGAGACTTTGCCAAAGTCCTTTATCAGTGCAAGCAGGTTTTTGACAGATTCTCTTGGATGTTCAAGTTATAGGATCATATCATCAGCAAAGAGAGATAAATTCACTTCCTCTTTTTCTTTGGATACCGGTGATGTCCTTCTCTTGTCTAATTGCCTGAGCTAGGACTTCCAACACAATATTGAACAAGAGGGGTGAGAGTGGGCAGCCTTGTCTTGTTCCAGTTTTGAGGGGAAATGTTTCTAGTTTCTGTCCATCTAGCAATATGTTAGCTGTGGATTTGTCATAGACGGCACTTACTATTTTGAGGTATGTTCCTTCTGAACCTAGGTGTTTGAGGGTTTTTATCAAGAAGGGATGCTGGATTTTATGAAAAGCTTTTTCTGCATCTAATGAGATTATCGTGTGGTTCTGGTTTTTACATCTGTTGATGTATTTAATGACATTTATGGACTTGTGAATGTTGAACCAGTCCTGCATCCTGGAGATGAAGCCTACTTGGTCATGGTGGATGATTTTTGTGATGTGTTTTTGGACCCTATTTGCTAGAATCTTGTTGAGGATTTTTGCATCTATGTTCATAAGGGACATTAGCCTGTAGTTCTCTTTCTTTGTTGGATCTTTATCCTATTTGGGTATCAGTGTGATGTGAGCTTTATAAAATGATTTGGGGTGAATTCCAACTTTCTCAATTGCCTGGAATACTTTCAGTAGGGTTGGTATCAGCTCCTCCTTGTATATTTTGTAGAATTCTGTGGAAAACCAGCCAGTCCAGGGCTTTTTTTGGTAGGTAGTTTTTATATGACAGAGTCAAGATCCTGGGTTGTTATTGGTCTATTTAGTGTCTCAATGTCTTCTTGAGGTTTTGTGATATAGAAAGTCCTCCATTTCATCTAGGTTATCAAGTTTGTTTCAATATGGGTGTACATAGTAATCTCTGATAATCCTTTGTATTTTTGGGGGTTAGTTGTGATTTGATCTTTTGTATTTCTAATTGTGTTTATTTGGGATTTTTCTCTCTTTTTCTTGGTCATTCTGGCTAGAGGCCCATCAACGTTTTTAGTTCTTTCAAAGAATCAGCTTTTTGTTTTATTGATTTTTTTAAATAACATTTTTGTCTTCTATGTCCTGTATTTGGGCTCTTATTTTTGTGATTTGAATTTGTCTGCTAACGTTGGGGTTTTGGTGGTCTTCTCTTTCCAGCTCCCTTAGGTGATTTGTTAGGCTCTCCACTTGTAATCTTTCCTTTTCCTTGATGTGTGCTTGTAGAGATATAAATTCCCCTCTGAGAACTTACTTCATGGCATCCCAGATGTTTTGATAAGATGCTTCTTCATTTTCATTTGTTTCCAGGAATCTTTCAATTTCTTCTCTGATTTCAGTGTTGACCCATTCATTGTTCAGCATCATGCTGTTTAGTGTCCATGTCTTTGTGGGCTTTAGGGCAGTGTTGTTGGTTTTGATATTTATTTTTATTCCACTGTGGTCTGAGAATGTGTGGCAAGATTTCAACCTTATGGGACTTATTTATGCTTGATTTATAACCAATGATGTGATCCATCTTAGAGTATGTTCCATGTAGTGATGAGTAGAATGTATATTCTGTTGTTTTGGGGTGGAATAATCTGTAGGTATCTACTAAGTCCATTTGGTCAAGTGTCAAGTTTAGGTTCTGGATCTCCTTGTTGATTTTTTGCCTTGATGATCTATCTAGGGCTTGTCAGTGGAACATTCAAGTCCCCTGCTATAATAGTGTTATAGTCAATTTTTTTTTTTTTAGTTTATTTAGTAGTTGCTTTATAAATGCTGGTGCTCCTGTGTTGGGTGCATATATGTTTGGGATGGATATTTTTTGTTGAAGGATTGAACCTTTTATCATTATGCAGTGTCCTTTGGCATTTAAAAAAATTTTTGATATCTTAAGTGTTGCTTTGTCTGATATTAAGAATGCAACTCCTGCCTTCTTTTATGATCCATTTGCGTGGAAACTCATTTTCCATCCTTTAACCTTGAGTCTGTGTGTGACCTTTGTAGTGAGATGAGTCTCTTGGATGCAACAAATAATGGGGTCATCATTTCTTATCCAGTCTGCCATTCTGTGTCTTTTCAGTGGTGTATTTAGTCCATTCACATTCAGGCTAATTGTTGGAATGTGATTGCTTATCCCTGTCATGAGGTTCTTATAAAGTTTTTTCTTTGCCTGCTTGTTTTCTTTTGGTTTTGAGATTAGGGTATGTGTGTGTTTTCAAATTTCCTTTTGTGTTGTGTTCTCTGTTGATTCTGTGCTCTGCTGTTCTCTTGGGAAGTGTGTAGTGATTCTTTTTTTTTTTTTCTTTCTTCTGTGGTTAATACCTTTTTGAGTGTCTCCTGTAGAACTGGTCTGGAAGCTGCATAATCTCTTAAGGATTGGATGTCTGGGAAGGATTTTAATTTTCCATCACTGATGAAGCTGAGCTCGGCTTGGTAGGAAATTCTTGGTTTAAATTGCTTATCTTTGAAGACTGAATATAGGGCTCCAATCTCTTGCGTGTGTGTTTCTGCCGATAGGTCTGCTGCTATTCTGATTGGTTTTCCAAGGTAGGTAGTCTGATCTTTCTCTCTTGCTCCCTGTAGTATTTTTCTTTTGTGCCTACTTTGTGTAGGCAAATTACTATATGTCTAGGGGTTGATCTTCTCATTTGATGTCTTATGGGGTTTCTCTGTATCTCTTGTGCTTGACTGGTCACATCTCTGGTGAGATGGGGAACGTTTTCTTGGATTACCTCCTGGAATACTTGTTCCAAGTAGTTTTCATTTTCCCTTTCTTCTTCTGGGATACCAATCAGGCATAGGTTTGACCTGTTGATATAATCACGCATCTCTTGTAGGTTTTTTTTCCTTCTTTCTTGAGCAGTGTTTTGTAATTCTCATTGTAAAGGTCTTTCACTTCTCTGGATAGGAAGATGCTGAGGTATTTCATTTTTTTTTTTTGGTGGCTTTTGTGAATGGGATTGTGCTTTTAATTGGGTCTCTGCCTGCTTGTTGGTGTATAGGAATGCAACTGTCTTTTGCACATTTATTTTGTACCCTGAGACTTTGCCAAAGTCTGTTATCAGTGCAAGCAGGTTTTTGACTGATTCTCTTGGATTTTCAAGGTATAGGAACATATCATCAGCAAAGAGGGATAGCGTGACTTCCTCTTTTCCTATTTGGATACGCTGATGTCCTTCTCTTATCTAAATGCTTGATCTAGGACTTCCAACAAAATATTGAACAAGAGGGGTGAGAGTGGGCAGCCTTGTCTTGTTCCAATTAATGTTTTTTACAGATTGGGTTAATGCCATGTTCTGGTCTTCAAGTTCCGAGATTCTTTCTTCAGCTAGATTGATTCTGCTTTCCATGCTTGTCATCTTGTTATTTATTTCCTGGATGAAGTTTTTTATTGCCAGAATCTCTGTTACAAGTTCTTTGAGTGTTGCATCTTGTCTTTCTTGAGTCTTATTCACTCTTTCCAACCATTCCCTGATCACTATCATATTCTGGAGCCAGTCGTTGGTGACTTCCATTGTTTGGGCACCAAGTTCTGATTTCTCAGGAGTTTTGTCTTTGGTAGACTTGGAATTGCCTGAGGTCTTCCTTTGGTTTTTTCTCATGTGTGGCGGATCTCTTGTGTTTTTATCTCTTTAGTTCTGTTATTCAGCGTCAGTGGGAGAAGCTTTCCCTTTGATGTTTGCTCAGTTCTTTATTCTTCCCTGATCCAGGCTCTGGATTTGTTCTATTTTGAAATAGGATGGTGGATGGGAAGTTTTGCAGTCTCTTGTAGTTTTTGAAATCTGAGTAAAATGGGGTATGGGGTGCTAGGAGTCAGATGCTAACTGCAACTTAAAATGTTCACTTATTGCGGTATGTTTCCCATTCCCCACCACCACTCTATAAGATGATTCAAAGCAGAAAACAACCCACCCCACAAAACAATCTGCAATAATAACAAAGTGAGACAAAACAAACCACCACAACAAAAAAACCCAAGAAAACGAAATACACACACACATGCCTAATATGAAGTAAATAGAGAAGAAAGACAAAATGACCAAAGGGGAGAGAATAAGAAAAAAAAAGGAAGAGGAAAATAAAAAAACTAAAAAGGTGGTAGGAACCCTCACACCTCACACATATATTGACATACTTCTTAAATTGTAAAAAATGAATATATATATATATATCCAGAAAAACAAAAGATCAAAAACCAACAGCAAAATCAAAAGATGAACACTCAGTCATTCACATACATGCATAAACAGAGAATGACAAGTAAAAGCAGAAAGAAATAGATAAAGAAAAGACAGGGAAAAAAATTGGGAGGGGTTGCAGTTCAAAGCCTCACATGCACCTTCATGCACAATGGAAAAATATTTTAAAAATAGATGAACTAACATACAGTCAGAAAATTTTTAAAATTAAAAAATAATTGAAAATTTAAAAGAACAAAACAAAACAAAAACAGAGACCAAAAAACCTGTCCTCTTGTGGCAGGCTCTGTAGTTGTTCCTCTAATCAGATCTCTCCTGCAGAGCCACCTCTTTCACTCTCTCCTCAGGGAGTAGAGCAGAGAAGGAGAAGGTGCAGTGAGGTGGGTGGGGTTGCAGTCCTTCCCTTCCACTCTCCTATGGTCAGGGAGATCTCTGTTGGGGATATACAAGATATTTTCTTCCCCAGGTATGTACTTTCACGATGTTGCCCCAGCCAGGCCTATACTGGAATGTGGTTCTCCTATGTGGTTGTGACTGATGTCCAGGCTCCTCTGGGTTTGTCCCTCTCAGTTGTGGCCCAGCCATGTGGGTCTGACATTCAGAGGATTGCCGGAGAGGAGGGGGCTTGTGTGAGCCAGGACTGATCACTGATCTCTTTGGAGTTCTTCCTTGTCCTTTTCTGGCCACACCCTTTGTCCTGTGGTTGGATCAGGGTAGGGGGTGGGGCACCTGGAACTTAGAACTCTCAGGTCCCTCTGAAGTTTGTGCTCTCAGGATATTTCCTCTGGACCACAATCCAACCCTGAGTAATTGATCTACCATTCACAGAGATCAGCTCTCTGGGCTGCATTGGCTGCCCCTTCCAACACCTTGTTAGGTCTCCCTCCTATTTCAATGATAAGGGAGTGCCTGGGGCAATTGTTTTTGTGTTGCTTAGGCAACAGGTTGGAGGCTGGAGGAGGGGGGGGTTGGGTGGAGCAATGCAAATTTCTGCCTGGAAAATGGCTGCGGTGGGTGGCTCCTCAACAGGCATGTATTTTTCACTCCGGATTCCCCCAGTGCTCTCTCTCTCTCTAAAAATCAAATCCTGCACTCCAGTGGGTCCGGTATGCCAGGCAATGGTGTGAACCAGGTGCTAGGTGCTGGGAATCAGTTGAATTCAGCAGGCTTTTCTCAGGCGCGTTCAGCAGCAGATGTTTCTGTGGCTTTCTTGGGAGCCGAGGTCAAATCTCGGGGCGGTGGGAGCCTGCAGTTGCCCTCAGAGGTGGGACTTGGGTGGATGCAGCTGAATATCCCCTCAGATGGACTTTCATACTCCCACCAGCACCTGCCTTCTCATGTAGAGAGTCTCTATTATCGCTTGCCTCCATGAAGATTTCTACAGTGTGACCTGTCAGCTGCCATCTTAAGTTCCTTTCTAGATAATATTTTAAACAAAGATCTGGATGCTGAATGTGCTTAGACTTACCCCTTACAGGGATATCATTGCTTCAAGACCCTCTCTGTGAACAGAGCTAGATATTACATGTATGTACACTAACCTGTGTATTGTTAGATGGAAGGATAGACAGATGGTAGATACATAGATAGATAATCTGAGTATATTGTGGTTCTTTGTGGCCTTCTCTTCATCTACAATCGCACACCCCAACAGTGAGAAACATGGCTCTCACTGTCCTCTGTTCATTTACTTAGTTTTTCAAAGCCAGAATAGATGGGCAGCAGTTTTAGCAAAATAAACCTTTACCCCATGAGAAACAACATTACTAACTAGAGTGCAGTACTTATGTATGAAAGACAGTGGTGCGCAGTGAGACTCAACACCCTTTAAGGCCAAGAGATTTAATGGGGGTGAGCACGGTGGCTACAGAACCTGAGAATCAGATTGCAGCATGGAGGCAGGGGTGTGGCAGGTTTTATAGAAATTTAAAGCGACCTGTCAGTTACCTATTGGTTGGCAGGTGAGGTATTTTTGGGATTGGCAGGGGCTTTCGCGGGCACAGGAACGGTGGGCTTTGTTGTGGAAGAAGAACCCGGAAAGTCTTGTCCAAGCCTCTATGTTAGTTTGTCCGGGCACCTTCTTAGGCGGGAGCGCCATTTTAGGTGGGGGCCATGCCTAGGCTTAGCCTTTGGAGGGGGCGGGTTCCTCATCCTGGCTGGCTGGGGCCTTTCATTCCCACCTCTTTGGTTAAGGGATAAAGCGGCACAGTTGATCGGTCTGGCTACTTCCTGCTGGCGGAGGGCATTGTTGGGTGAGGTGGGTGAAAGGACCAGCCACATGAGGCCACATAAGAAGGCGCCAAAAGAAAAAATTTCGCTGGCGTGGAAGTCTTGGAAGGTGCCCTGGAGGTAGAAAAGTGCAAGTTGGTCCGGCCAGTCATGGAGGGGATACGGGAAAGGGAGGAGCCATTTGTCATGAAGAAGATGGTCAAGGAAAGCTGAAAACCTGAGTTGGAGGTAATAAGGCCTGAAAGCCATATCTGTAATAAAAAATAGGGAGAGAAGGTTTAGGAGGCAGTGGGGATTGGGTTGTTGAGGACTGGGTCCTCGGTGGGTAGGAGGTTGTAACTCTGTAAAAGAAACTGGCTAATAGTTTGATTTGAAATTTTTTGGAATTAAGATTGAAGAAATTTTATAATGCAAGGGAGAAAGGAGCATAAGCCTAGAAGGAGAACAACTGGAGTAATGATAGGAAGAAGCCATGTGAGGAGGGAGTTTGGAAACCAACTGTTAATTTGAGTGGGCTTTGTTCGTTGAAGCTGTGAGGAGAGGTCATTGAGTTTGTTGACATTTTGTTCAATGAGCCCTGATTCATTGACATAATAGCAGCATTCTTCCTGGAGGAAGAGGCAGGTGCCTCCTTTTTCGGCTGTTAGGAGGTCTAGGGCTCTGCAGTTTTGGAGGGTTACCTGTGCTAAGCTAGTTATTTGTCTTTGTAGTGACCCAGTGGATTCTGAGGTGGTGTCTAGCACCATTTGGATTTGTTTTGTAGGTCTTCTATTGCCCATAGTGAGTAGCCGAGAGCTCCTCCTGCCAGGCCGAGGGAGGTGAAAGCGGATGCAAGGGACAATCCAACCATAACTGGGAGGAAGATGGCCCTTTTGTGTGGATGCCTGGGGGTTAAAAGTGTCTGGAGGTCGGTCATGGAGTATAAAGAGAGCTGAGGGACCAATGTGACAATTATGCAGTGATGAGCTGGGTTTGAAGTTCGGGAGAGGAGGGTGCCATTGCACCATTAAAAATAGGCCGGGTGGCAGGAAGTGGGCCTTTATGAGGTTTGTGTAGGCCGAACAAAGAGTGTTGTTATAGGGGGCATGTGGTGAGTTGATACGGAGGTAGGAGGAATTAGAGGCTATTTCCCAGAGGGGTACATGAGATTTGACTATAATTTCCCCATGGGCGGACGTGTTGAGAGTGTAGTTCTGAAAAGCTGGAAGGGGAATGGCTGCTAGTAAGGGTCGCTGTAAAAAGGCACAGAGGAAGCATTGTGAAGAAGGGAGGTCAGGGAATGTTTGGTTTAGGAAACGTAGAGTGTGTTTTAGGATGGTGAGCCAAGAGGGAAAGTGTTGAGAGGGACGTTAAGAGAGGTTGTCTTCTGAGGAAGGGGGTAAGGGCTGAAGGGCCTCTTCGAGTTGTTGTTCCTGATTTTTTACATGCTGCACGATAGAAACTTTAATGGAAGGAGTGAAGGTGGAGCATGAAACGGACAAGAGGCTGGCGGCTGTGTGGTAGTTGTCAGGGGGTAGACCCCAACATATCTGAGAGCATTCCAAAAAGGATTGTGAGGATCTGGAATTTTAAAGACATAGTGAGAAAAACGGGCACCTCGGCCGTGCCAGGTGCTGGACCCCAGTCCACCATATTCTAAGAATGGTGGGTTACCAGCATCTGTGGCTCATTTTGGGAGTTTATATATAGGGATTAAATAGGAGGGAGTGTTGGTATATCTGGCCAGGTCAGGGTTGGAGAAATGGATTTTACATGACCAGTAGGGGCAACCCCTATAGAGATCTCCCCTTTTTTTGCAGTTTGGGTTGCTTTGGTCATCTACTAGGCAGACATATGCATCAAGTGCAATACCCGGGCCATCGAGTGCGTGTACCTTTTCCAGAGAAAGAGAAATGGATGTGCAGTTGTCAATGAGGC
>NW_007259197.1:1194-3857 GCF_000164805.1 Carlito syrichta | reverse complement strand
GGAAGGTGGGCGTTTATGGGCAGCAATGAGAAAGGAGGATGAATAGGAGTAGTAGGAAAAAGGGTATGATTATTATTAAAGGAATGATCAGATTGAGGCTATCAAATGGAAATTTGGTTATGTGGAGTTTTCCTGGATTGAGGACAGAGAGGGGGAATGACTGATGTGGGATATTCACAGTTTGAGAGGATGACCTGGTACTGTGGAACAAGAAAGGGTCGACGTTTCTGTGGAGGGAAGGAGAAGAGGAGATATTTTAGCCGGCTTGAGGCGGGAAATGTGGATCCAGGGGGTGAGTTGTCCTTTGTCTATGAGTAGCTTGGCTGCCGTGGGAGTGGAGAGAATTATTTGGAAGGGTCCAGTCCATTTGGGTTGTAAGCGAGCTTTGGCTTCTGCATCTGAGAGGTAGACCCATTGTCCCAGGGTGAGAGGCTGTGAACTTGGTGTGCCTATGGGGGTGGGCAGAAGGAGGTCTTGATACTGCCAGATGTTGGATCAGATGAAGGACAGGAGAGGGTAGATTATATGAAGAGGGATGGAAGGCGGAGAGGTTGAGATACCAGGAGGGAGGGCAGGCCATCTGTATAGGACCTCAAAAGGTGAAGGTTGACTGGGTTTCTTTGGGAGGACGCGGATGCGGAAGCGGGCTAGGGGAAGGAGGGACACCCAGTCTTTGTGGAGTTCAAGAGAGAGTTTAGTAAGAGTATTTTTTAGTGTGCGGTTAGTCCGTTCAGCCTTTCCTGATGATTGTGGATGATAAGGAATGTGAAAGTTCCATTTGATGTTAAGAGCTGTCGTTAGAGACTGGACGACTTGTGAGGTAAATTCAGGTCCATTATCTGATTGGAGAGAGGAGGGGACTCCGAACCGAGGGATAATATGGTTGGCTAAAATGGATCCTACCATAGCAGCCTGCTTATTGGAGGTGGGGAAAGCTTCGACCCACCTGGAAAAGGTGTTGACAAAGACTAGAAGATATTTGGTGTTACGGACGGGGGGCATAACACTGAAATCCATTTGCCAGTCTGACCTAGGGAGCTCTCCCCTAGCCTGGTGGGTGGGGAATGTTCCGGATTTCAAGGGTGTGTTGGGGTTTGTTCGGAGGCAGGTGGAGCATTGGGAGGAGAGAGTGTATATGAGTTTTGTAGGTTCCGAGGTGAGGTGAAAGAAGGTTTTAAGGAAAGAGGTAAGGGCTGCTGGGTTAGGGTGGAAAATTGAGTGTAAATAGGGTATGATATTGGAGAGTTGTGGGGCCTCATTTGCTGATGAGGAGGGGGCGTTAACGAGTATGGCAGGAAGAGGTTTTAGGGCCATGTGGCGGGCTGCTCTGTTGGCTCGTGAGTTTCCTTGGGTGATAAAAGATTAATCGACTTGGTGGGCTTTACAGTGGGAGATGTCAATAGCTTCTGGGAGTAGGGAGGCTTGAAGGAGGTCAGAAAATAAGCTTAGCATTTATGATGGCTGATCCCTTGGTGGTTAGTAGTCCTCGTTCCTGCCAGATAGCTGAGTGTGAAACCAGGATGTGGAAGACATACTTAGAGTCGGTGTAAAGTGACAGAGAGTGTCCAGCTGCCAACTGGAAGGCTCGAATAACCACTGTGAGTTCTGCCTGCTGGTTGGTGGTGTGGGGAGGGAGCGGGTTAGCTTCTATGACATCAGTGACTGAGGTGACAGCATATCCTGCTACTCGGGACCCCTCATGTATGTACAAACTTCCGTCTGTGAACCATATGTAAGAGGGCTTAGATAAGGGTCCTTCCTGAGTATGTATGGGGCAGGGAAGTAGGGACTCGAGGACCTCAACACAGTTATGGATTGGCATGTCAGTGGAAGAGGAAGGAAGTAGTGAGGCCGGGTGAGGAGGCATGCAGGCTTGGAAGGAGATGGAAGGATCTTGGATAAAGAAGACTAGAAGGGAAAGAACCCGGCCGGGAGGGAGTGTTTTGAGGCCCTTATATCCTAGGAGGTGATGTAGATGATGGGGGGAAATTACAGTGATAGGTGCTCCAAATGTGAGTTTTTTGATTCGCACACCAGTAAGTGGGCGGCTGATAGAGCCCACAGGCATGGGGCCCATCCCTGGACTGTGTGATTGAGTTGTTTTGAAAGATAGGCTATGGGGGCAAACATTTGTCTGCTAAATTGACCTAGGACTCCTAAGGCTGTACCCTTATGTTTGTGACATATAGGGTGAAGGGCCAGAGGATATCGGGTAGTCGTACGGCAGGGGCCTGGAGGAGAGCCTGTTGGAGGGCAGTAAAAGGCTGTTTAATGGGTGAGAGGGAGAGTAAGGATTCTTTTGGGTCACCTTTAGCGAGGTTGTAGAGTGGCTTGGTGAGGATGAAATTTGGGATCCAGGCTCGGAAGTAGCCTGCTAATCCCAAAAATGACTGGATTTGCTCCTTTGTCTTTGGTGTTTGGAGAGATTCAATAATGGCTTTACGGTTGGTTGTTATGGCCTTTTGTTGGTGTGAGATGGCAACCCCAAGGTAGGTGACCTGTGTTTTGGACAATTGAGCCTTTTGGGGGGAGGCTCGGTATCCCTTTTCTGCTAGAAAGTTAAGGAGTAGGGCCGTGTCATTGTGAGAGTCTGTAAGAGAGGGGCTGCATAAGAGGAGATCATCTACATATTGAAGTAGAGTGGATTTTGAGAGTGATAGGAG
>NW_007259197.1:0-885 GCF_000164805.1 Carlito syrichta | reverse complement strand
GCTAATGAAGGGGTGTGTATGTCCCAAATCAGTGGGTTGACTGTCGAGGTGAGTGGGGGAAGGAGTGAGGTGGGTTGTGGGGAGGGGGTTGAGGGGGTAGAGGCTAAGAGGAGGAGTAAGGAAGTTGTTGGGGATGGGTTAGTGAGGGCAGTGCTGGGGTTAAAAGTAATGGATGCCTGAAATTTAGCCAAGATGTCCCCTTCCCATAGGGGTACGGGGCATTGAGGCATGACCAAGAAGGAGTGGGTAAATGGGATATAAGCAAATATGCATGTTAGCATAGGGGTTATGTGTGGGATAATGGTTTGGCCCCCTATCCCGACTACCGGGGACCGAGACGGTGAGGTTGGCCCCCAGAACTCCCACAGGACAGAAAGAGTGGCTCCAGTGTCTAGCAGGAAGAGGATGGGATGTCCATTAACCGTAATTTTGACCCTAGGCTCCTGAGCATTTGAGATATGTCAGATGGGGGAACCCAGGGCCCTGTCTTTCCAAGGCAACCATGCCCAGTAGGTCCAAGGTGGAGTTGGGGGCTGACCCTTCTCTCTGGGGGCTGAGACAGTCCACCGCTCAGTGTCCTGGAAGATTGCATTTGGGGCAAGGTCTTGATGGAGGTTTGGGGTTAGGGCAGACTCGTGCCCAATGTCCCTCCTTGCCACACTTGAAACAGGGCCCTGGTGGGTCACGTTTGGTTTGGACGCCTCCTTTACCATTATGGGGGCCTGTATCTGTCCCGCAGAGAACCTGAGCTAGCATTTGATATTTTTGCCGCCTAACCTTTTTGTCTCGGTTGTGGTACACCTTAAAGGCTGTAGCCAAAACCTCATTTTGGGGTGTAAGGGGCCCTTGATCTAGCCTTTTTAATTTGGACCTAATGTCTGGATA
>NW_007259196.1:1296-4641 GCF_000164805.1 Carlito syrichta | reverse complement strand
GATATAAATTCTCCTCTTACTACAGCTTTTAAGGCATCCCAGAGATTTTGGTAAGATGTTTCTTCATGTTCATTTGTTTCCAGGTATCTTTTGAGATCTCCGTTTTGATTTCATCATTAATCCAGGAGTTGTTTAGCATCATGCTGTTTAGTGTCCATGTCTTTGTGGGTTTTGAGGGGACCTTGTTGGTGTCAATGTTTATTTTTATTCCACTGTGGTCCGAGAAGGTGCATGGTAGAATTTCGGTCTTTTTAAATTTGCTTATGCTTGATTTATGGGAAAAGATCATTTTATATGCAGTTGTTTACAAAGATTTATCCCTCTGGATAAAAGCATTTCAGTGAGTTATAGGCACAGTGCTAAAAGGATCTTAGACCAACAAGGCAACTTATTTTTTTAGGGAAGAAATTTCTGTATTCATTTGGTATGGATACCATAACATCATATCACAGACTGGGTGGCTTAAACAAGAAAAATTTACTTTCTCACAGTTTTGATGAGTATATATCCAAGGTCAAGGTAGCAGGAGGCATGGTTTCTCCTGAAACCTTTATTCTTGCTTTGCAGATGCTTCCTTCTCACTATGTCCTCACATGGCCTTTTCTCTATGCACATACATTCCTGGTATCTCTATGCATATTTCCCAATCTCCTCTTCCTATAAAGACATCATTCAAATTAGAGTAGGGCTCACCCCAATAACCTCATTTTAATTTTTGATTTGATGACCTTTTCAAAAGCCCTATTTCCAAATGCAGTCATGTTTAGGATACTGGGATTTGGGGCTTCGACATAGGAATTTGGAAGTGACACAATTCAGTTCATAACAATTGTCCTAAGTTTCCTAGGCTGATCTTGAAAATAGAGTGATAGAATTGTGGAAAGTCCGATCCAGATGAATCCAAACAGCTCATATTACAGATGTGGACACCTGTGTCTGGAAAAAGAAGAGCCTTGGCCAACAGTCACAGAACCTGTTGGTAACAAGTCCAGGGCATCTGTCTTTCAGAAAGCCTATCTTCAACTAAGAACCTCAAAGAGGGCTTTAAATAAGTTTAGAAGAAAAATATTCCAGTGAAAATAAAAAAGGGACAGAATCTGTTCATCTTAATGCCCTTGGCTAGGCAAGTAAGGCACTGTATTTATAATAATAAAATAGTAATGGAGGTAACAGCACTGACAAATGCTGAGTAGAAACACCAGGGCTCTGTTGCTCCACAAAAACAACTGATGATCTAGACAAATATGTCAGAATCAAGTTTTACAGCACCCTGGTATCTAGTTAAAAACTTACAACAATCAAGGGGTGGCTTGCTGAAGAAAGAAGCTACTGTTTTGAGATTAGGAAGTGCCATTTCATTTCAAATTACCTACTTACATCTCCCTGTTCCCAGATTAGAAGCAAAGGTAAAGCAGCCCACACTCCCCATGCAAGTTACCAGTGCCACAAGAAGCAATACAGACATTTAATCTCAAAGAATTAAAGATGTCCACCTCTATGGTGGTCCCTGATGGAACGGCAAAAGGGCTTGCCTGATGCAGTGCAGTCCACGGGTGGGAGAAGTTTCCCGAGTGGCATTGGTTGAAAGCATATAAAGGTACAAGTACTGGCTACAGCAGTCCAGGGGATCAGAGAACAGTTATAGACAAACAGAAAAGGGTAGGAAATAAGAGGATATGAAAGGAGATACAGGGAGGAATGAGGGTTTTTCAAACCTCTCGTATGCAACTTTTAACCAAGAATGCCACCCACATACCCAAGGCCAGCATGCACAGAAAAGACCTGAAAAGTGTCTAAAGTTTCACCTCTGGCTGATCTTCAGGTTCCACACAAGCAGAAAGTGAAGGCTTCCACAAAGTTGAAAATGGTCTTGCTAAGCACTGAAGGAGAGTACCACCACAGAGATAATCTGCAAGGAATGGGATGCCTATTTTTCTTTTTTATCATTCTTCCTTTGGCTCCAAACATTTCAGGGAAACTCTGCTAAAGCACTGACAACTAAAATAAGCTATACTAACGTCAGGTAAAGGAGACCTGAAGAAAAAAATCATTGCAATAATCATAGGGAGAAATGGACAGCTCTAAAATAATACTTGGAGATTTCCATACTCCACTTTCCATAAGTGATATAATAAAACAAGTAGACAGAGATCAACAAGAAGATAATGTACTTGAATAACATTATAATTCAGATAGACCTAACAGACATATCTAAAACATTCCACCCAACAACATAATACATATTTTTCCCCAAGTGCACACAGAAAATTATCCAGGACCTACCAAGCACTATGCCAAAAAACAAGTCCCTATACATTTTAATAGGTGGAAATAGTACAAAAAATCTTTTCCAATCACAATGAAATAACATTAGGAATCAATAGCAGAAGGAAAGTTTAAAACTTCACTATCAGAAGTAAGGAATACACTGTTAAGCAACCAATGAGCAGAAGAAGATATTACCAGAAAACTAGAAAATAATTAGAGATGAATTAAAATGAAAACACAAAATTCCAAACCTTATGAAATACAGTAAAAGCAGTGATCACAGGAAATTCCATATCTATAAACACATATATTTGATCCAGGAATTCCACTACTGGGTATATACCCAAAAAAGCATAAATTGTTCTACCAAAAAAGATCCTTGTATTTGTATGTTTATTGCAACGCTAATTACAATAGCAAAACCATGGAACCGACCTAGGTACCCATCAATGCTAGACTGGATAAAGAAAATGTGGTACATATACACCATGGAATACTACTTAGTCATAAAGAAGAATGAAACCATGTTCCTTGCAGCAACGTGGATGCAGCCAGAGGCCTTATTGAACTATCACAGAAATAGAAAACCGAATACTGCATATTCTCATTTATAAGTGGGAGCAAATACTGGGTACACACGGACATAAAAGTGAGAACAATAGATATTGGAGAAACTTAAAGTGGGGAGGGAGAGTAGGGGACAAGGTTTGAAAATCTACCTGTTGGGTACCATGCTCACTATTTGGGTCACAGGTTAAACAGAAATTGAAACCTCAAAATCACACAGTATGCCTATGTAACAAACCTGCAATGTATTTCTTATACCCAAAATAAAGATAAATATTAAAAAACACACAGAATAAATATCTGAAATCCATAGTCTAACTTTACAAAATTAGAAACTAGCA
The DNA here is from genome assembly GCF_000164805.1 of Carlito syrichta. NCBI lineage: Eukaryota > Metazoa > Chordata > Mammalia > Primates > Tarsiidae > Carlito > Carlito syrichta. Next base: position 1,465 of record NW_007259196.1, on the reverse strand, counting down.
AAGAAGGAGAAACTAATTCCAAAGCTAGTAGAAGGAAGGAAAAAATAATGAATGAAGACAAACAAACTAGAGAATAGAAAAACACCATGAAAATCAGCAAAACTAGCCAGGCTCGGTGGCGCAGCCTGTAATCCCGTGCCTTTGGGAGGCTGAGGTGAGTGAATTGCCT
>NW_007259196.1:0-1276 GCF_000164805.1 Carlito syrichta | reverse complement strand
CCCTACTCCTCAAACAGAGCTCGGCCATCGCTATCACTGGAACATCGCAAAGACTGGACATTTTTACTGCATCGTCCTCTCCCGCTGCTGCCGCAGCCCCTCCCCCCACCAGCGCTCCCGCCGCCGCGCCTGCCGCAGCCTCTGGCACGGGTAGCTCATCACAACCCGGCCGGAGGAGATCCACATCAAACCGCTTCAGGGAAGATCAGCTGGGATCGCTGCCACCGCTCCTGCGACGGAGACTGTCCTGCCCACCCGGCGCGGGGATCCTGTTGCCTGCTCGGAGGCAGGCAGCCATCTTGTTCCTGTCCGGCCCCACCCCCTCTGGGGCGAGCAGATGAGATAGCACCACCTGCTGGCGATTCAAGGTAACAACACCGAAACGGGAGAGACAAGCTTCATAAAGACATAGACTAAACTTCTGAACCGAGGTTATTCTGAACTGTCCTTCACAGCAGATCAGGGGAACTGACCCTAACTGCAAACTAATTTACCAGCTTGAAAAAACAAAAACAAACAAAAAAAAAAAAAACGAGAAATCAGACCTGAAAGGACATTGGACTTAAACGAAATGTCTCAGAATTAATGACTTAATTCTATTCCTACTGTATTGTTCCCTTTTTTCTCTTTTCCCTTTCCTTTTCTTCTCTTTTATTCTGTCTGTGAACCAGGTCTTTGTATAGAGGAACAGCACACTAATAAGATGGTTGGATAGCTGGTATGCTAGCATCACTATATGTTTTATTTTTGTTTGTATGAGAGTTGGTTCGACTGTAGCGGTGGTCTATTGTTTTTATCTGTTTCAGTATAGGCCTCTCTCTCTATTTGTTGGCACACTCGTTTGTTTCCCCCTTTACTCCTCTATCTCTCCACTCCCCTTTTCAACCCACTATCTGCTCCATTCTTTCCCCTCTGCTAACCACATTTTATTTCAGGGAGTAAACCTACAGCCCCACTGCCCTGGAAAGATTCCAGGGCAGTGGGAAGTGGGTTCCACATTATCCACACGCCTGTCAGCGAATACCAGGACCTGCAGACAGATTTTGAATCACAGCTCTCCCCTTAAGTACATCTCAAAACTGCAAAAAGGACCACCTCCAACCTACAGTGCAACTTCAGAATTGAACAAAGTAAGAGGACGTACATAAAGAATAGGAGATTGAACAAACAGAAGTAAAACCAATCCCTTTACCCCTGAATAACAGAATTAAAGAAGACGGTGACGTGGAGGGAAGGAAAAAGTAAGGAGGGGGGAAAAACCGCACAATGAAGAAAA
>NW_007259195.1:1047766-1089680 GCF_000164805.1 Carlito syrichta | reverse complement strand
GAGGAGGCAATCAGGGATATCCAAATAGGAAAAGAGGAAATCAAGTTATCTCTCTATGCAGATGATATGACTGTGTACCTTGAAAACCCAGGAGAATCTGTCAAAAGCCTCCTTACATTGATAAAGGCCTTTGGCAAAGTCTCAGGATACAAAATAAATGTACAAAAGACAATCGCATTTCTCTACACCAATAATAAACAAACAGAAACCCAAATAAAAAACACAATTCCATTCACAATAGCCAAAAAAAAAATGAAATACCTTGGCATCTTCCTAACCAGAGACTTGTAAGACCTTTACAATGAAAATTACAAAACACTGCTCAAAGAAATCAAAGCTGACATGAACAAGTGGAAAAATATCCCATGCTCATAAATCGGAAGAATCAACATTGTGAAGATGTCCATCTTACCTAAGGCAATCTACAAATTCAATGCAATACCCATTAAATTACCAACAACATTCTTCTCAGACCTAGAAAAAACAACACAGGAATTCATATGGAAACACAAACGTCCAAGAATAGCCAGAACAATCCTCAGCAAAAAAAAAAAAAACAAACAAAGCAGGTAGTATCACAATACCAGACTTCAAACTTTACTATAAAGCTACAATCATCAAAACAGCTTGGTATCGGTACAGAAACAGGCATATAGATCAATGGAACAGAATTGAGATTCCAGAAGCAAAACCTCAATTTCTCAACCAACTCATCTTCGACAAAGCCTCCACCACCTACCAATGGGGAGAGGAGAACCTATTCAGTAAGTGGTGCTGGGATAACTGGCTGACCACATGCAGAAGATTGAAACAGGACCCCTATCTATCCCCATGCACAATGGTTAACTCCAAATGGATCAGAGACCTCAAATGTAAAACCTCAAACCATAAGAACCTTAGAAAAGGAAGGAAATACCCTCATGGAAATCGGAACTGGCATCCAATTCCTGAACAAAACCCGAGACCCACAGGTCATAAGAGAGAAGATAGACAAGTGGGACCTTATTAAACTGACAAGCTTCTGCAAAGTCAAAGAAACCATCAAGAGAGCAGGGAGACAGCCTACAGACTGGGAAAAAGTATTTGCCAACTCTAGGTCTGACAAAGGCTTACATCCTGGATCTACAAGGAACTGAAACGTACTGAAAAGAAGTAAACAAACAACCCCATTAAAAAATGGGCAAAAGATATGAACAGACACTTCACAAAAGAAGACATCCGAGCAGCCAAAAGACACATGAAGAAATGCTCAACCTCACTAATCATCAGGGAGATGCAAATCATTCCACACTGAGATACCACCTAACTCCAGTCTGAATGGCAATTATCAACAACTCAAAAAATAACAGCTGCTGGAGAGGGTGTGGTGAAAAGGGAACACTTCTACACTGTTGGTGGGAGTGTAAACTAGTGCAACCTCTGTGGAAAGCAGTGTGATTATTCCTAAAAGCTCTAAAAATCGACATTCCATATGATCCCGCAATCCCCCTACTGGGAATATACCCTGAAGAACTCAAATCACGCTATAAAAAAGATACCTGCACACGTATGTTTATCGCAGTATTGTTCACAATAGCAAGAACCTGGAAACAACCATGCTGCCCATCAAAAGAGGACTGGATAAAAAAGATGTGGTACATATACACGATGGAATACTACGCAGCTATAAAAAAGAACAAAATCATGAATTTCACAGCAACCTGGATGGAACTAGAGTCTATAATACTGAGTGACCTCTCACAGAAACAAAGATCTGAGTATCACATGTTCTCACTCATATAATGGACCTTGAACATCCAATGTAATACTATAAGAAAATGACTGATGGTACTGGGAAACTATGGGGGGTGGGGATGGGATTAACAGTAGCAAATATCTGTCTGGGGATGGGAAAACACCTCTTATCAACAGGGTGCCTGAATGAAACGTAATTGTATACCTAATCCTTAACTGTACCCCACAAAACCATAATAAAAATATTGAGTAATAAAAAAAAGAAAGTGATTGGCAGTAATTGGAAACTGTTGGGGGAGGTGGGATCGACAGTTGAGGGAAACTGCTAGAGGAGGGAGGGGCATACCTCATTAACAGGGGTACCTGCATGATCAATGTTTGTATACCTAATCCTGAATTGTACTCCACATCTTTATAATAAAATTTTTTTTAATCTGTAAAAAATAAATAAATAAATAAACATAGGTAAATAAAAAGTGGGAGAACATCGCAATCAGAAAAATATATCACATGTTAAGACCTGGAGGTAAGAGGAAGCATGGCTTATTGAGGGCCTTGAGACCAAGATGTGTGGTATTACCAGTTTTTGAGGACTAAGGAAGAGAAGAAGTTAACACTAAGCCTAGAGAGGTAAGCAGGGTTTGCAAGCCTAGCCTAGAGCTGGAATTTTGTCTCAGGGGCAAGGAGTAGGAAAAATGGATTGATTCAAATGATGTTTTTAGAAAGATATTACAGTGGCAGGATGGAGACAGGTCAATTCTCAAGTTAGGGACAGGTCAAGAAGGGAAAGCAGAGGGATATTTTGTCCCCTTCAGAGTCCAAAAAGAGTCAGAGATTTGGGAGTGGCTCCAGTTTCTTTCCACAACAACCCTAGCTCAGTTTCCAGACTGGGGGGGGGGGGGCGGCTTTGTGCTAGGGCTGAAACTTTTAGCAATTGCGTCCCTGACTCTCCCTTTCTATCTGTCTTCCTATCAGTCCCCAGAGTCCTCTGAATCACTTACAATAGTCCTCCTGGCCTTCAGGCATCTCTCCTTACCTGCCACTGTCCCATTCTCCCAGAGTCGTGGGGGACAAGTTAGGAAAAACATCAAAATCTTCTATCCTCCAAATTACTTATTTAAAAGAAAATCAGATCTTAAGTGCAAAATTTAACCTCTGGCTAGAAGACCTACAGCATGTGCTTCTAGTTTAATGCTAAACAAGTATCTTTCTCTCCCTCCACTCCAATTTATTTTTTAAACTATTCTTTTTATGATACTAATATTTTTCTTCCACTCCCTTGTTTGTTCCAGACTGGGAGCATATAGAGACTGGGATGTCTTTGGTGAAGGATGTGGTTGAGGAGGAAAAACAAGTCCTCCAGTCACATATCCACAAATAAACTGAACCAATGTTCTCAAATAACTAATGTCCACAATTTATGACATCTTCTATTTCAAAAGAAAAGGCAAGAAACAGAGAAAACATTAATATCTTACCAGGCCATGCCAAGAAAAGTTTCCCCAACAGTTTAAATTTGTGGACTCTGTTCACTGAATGGTATGAAATTCAAATCATGAAATGGGTCATTTTATCACCAGGTCCACGTCTAACTGAGAAGAATGACTAGCACAGGGTAGCTTATGTTTGGCAGGAAAGTTTTCTGTGACAACTGAAGTAGGTTCATAAGGTTAGGTGTACTTGGTGCAAGCTGAACCCAACCTTTTTCCCCACTTGAGCTCTACAAACCTGCCTCTTGGGTTTTTCTCCCCTGCCTAATATATCAAACAGAGGCCATGACCTTCTAGTGCCTCTTAGATATTGGCACAATCTCATTTTAGGTATTAAAATGTTGCTCTGACTGGGTGAGATGGTGTATGCCTGTAATCCCAGTACTTCGGGAGGCTGAGGTGGGAGGATTGCTTGAGCTCAGTCTGGGCAACATAGTGAGAACACATCTCTGCAAAAAAAAAAAAAATTTTAAAAAATTACCCAGACATGGTGGTACATGCTTGTAGTCCCAGCTACTTGGGAGCTGAGGCAGAAGGATCTCCTGAGTCCAAGAGGTTGAGTGTGTGGTGAGCTGTGATTTTGTCACTGCACTCCAGCCTGAGCAACAGACTCAAAAAAAAAAAAAAAAAGGAAAGAAAAGAAACAGAAAAAGTGTTACGCCAATCTAATGTCATATTTTCAATCTTTCAAAGTTTCTCCCTGTCCCAGATCAGATCCAGTCCTTGAACTCTGCAGTTTAGCCTGGGAGTTTGTGGGTTGCCTGCATGCTTTCCCCAGTCTGTCCCTGATCACCCTTTTCCTCTCACCATGCTGCCACTGGCTGCCCTTAGATGAGGAAAGGGCAGAGAAATGAGAGGGAAGAGACAAATTCTTAAGGGACCAGTGCTCTTGCAATATGGAAAATAGGACTTCTGTCATGGCAAATGCCCAAATAACGTTTCTCTTATTTTGGATTGGGGAACTTCTCATTCTTCTCTTTATCCCCCCCTCCCCCGCTTCTTCAACAGAGTTCTGTTTCCTAATTCAAGCAATGGATTTTCTGTCTAACATTTTCTTTACAATTGTCACTCAACTCTTACCCTAGTGGTAGTTACAGAGAAGCAGGCACTGGTGTAGCGTTCCTTTCTGATGACTCACCCCTGGCCACCTTCCAGGCTATTACTTCTGGCTTTGGGAAACATTACCCTTCTTTGCCCACCAAATTCTTTAAGGAGTGGCTGCTCCACGAGGAGCTGCAATCTTTGCTCTTATTTTCAAACAACTCTAATTCTAGACTTTGACTTTTCTAGGAAAGAATCAATTATGAGTGTCTCAGTCAATCGCTCCCCTGTAAACCCAGGGGATCACAAATGCCCAAGCACTGTGTCACTGTGTTCTGGAAAGAGACCTCAGTTTCTGCAGCTTAACTGTCACTGAGCTGGGTACAGAGATATATATTTATGCTTCTGACAAACTAAAAAGCACTTTATCTTCTACAAGTGACTATCTTAAATCACCCACTTCAAAATTTCTTAACATGCCTTGTCCTCAGCTTTGGGGCCTGAACCAAAACTTCCAGACAATAGTAAAAGTCTCACCATAACATCCTGCTATACTTGTACAGTAGAAGAGCTACAGTAACTTTAGGAGAGCACATTTAGAGTGGCCCAGTCCTCCTGGAACAGTAATCCATGTGCAAAAAAAAAAAAAAAAATCATCAAATAAAAACTCTAGGTTGAAATTGTCTACAGACCATGTGGTCAATTCTATAGGCAATAATTTAATCAATAGTGAAAGAACCTTAGATTTTGTCCAAGCTCGGGTTGAATAATCCTAGAGATCAAAAAATCTTAATATCTCAAAACTAACCAAGCCATTTCTATATAGTTCTAATTGTTAGAAAGTCTGAATTTACATTGAGTCAACATTTACTTATACATAAATTTCATCCAATTTTTCAAATTTCTCCTCTGAAATCATAAAACCTGACCTGAGCTTGGTTTGACTCCCTGGAAGAGTTAAAATCCAGAACTATAGGTACTTGAAAATCAGAGCAAAAATCGCAGTCATGAAACTCACTTTTCTTAAACTTGGTAAATTGCAGAAACTCAGACCTTCTCTCTGAACACAGGGACAAAGTACTTGGAAGTTTATGATTCCTATAGTTTGGGGATGAGTCGTTAGGTAAGACACTGGTGATTGTTTCTTCCCTGAAAGTGTCAGAGTCCAGTAGAAGCTTCTTGAAAATCAAAGCAAAGATTAAATCTTAAAACTCAGTTCTTTATATGGTAGCCTTTCAGGTTTTTTTAGAACAATGATTAGATGATTTTTCTTTAAACTAAATTTCCCTCAGATTTTTCAATTTTTAAAATGTATGACAGGTTTTGAGTTTTCTGTACTAATTTGGTGACCCTTATTGTTATCATTTTCCATTTTTTCCAAGTTGTAGTATGATAGCCAGAATTTCTGACAACACTGGGAGGCATGAAACAAAAGACTCACCTCTCTTAAAATTCAATTTTCAAACAAGAGTGAAATCATGACTCTCATATATAAAAATGAATACATGTTAACAATTTTATGAAAATTATAATTAGCGAGGATATCAGGCAGACATTATAAGAGATACATTTATAGATCAGAGATATTGAAATGAATGTGCAAATGGAGACAAAACTGTTGCTTTTGTTGTTGCTTTCTATGATGCTGAGGATAACCAGGAGGGTGTCTCTAGAGCCTAGATAATGAAAAGTATTCCACTGAAGCACATATTTTCCTTACATTTTCTTGAATTGGATTTTTTTAAATAATGGAGCAAAATAATGATAAATATAGAACTCAAAACCTTATAGTCATAAAATTGTCATATAACTTTAAAAAGAATTTCTTGTATTTTATTTATTTATGTATTTTTTTACCTACTATTTTTATTTTAAAGATGTGGGGTACAATTCAGGGTTAGGTACACAAATGGTCATTGTGCAGGTAAAGTTTGATCCTTACATTGGTCCCCACTTCACCTAGTTTGAGATCAGGTACCCTTATTTATGAGGTGTACCCCCTCCCTCCCCTGGCAGTTTCCCATTACTGCCAATTCCCTTCTTATAATATCATGATAATTGTTCAGGGTCTGCTTATGAGTGAGAACACATGGTACCCAGCTCTTTGTTTCTGTGATAGAGTTTTTTTACATTACATAAATGAATAGAATATCCCAATAAACCCTGAGATTAGCCTTCACTTAAGAAAAAAGAAAAATGAGCATTCAAAATTTGCCCTTTGATGGTGTATCTTAAATGAGATTGATGTTAGTAGTTGGCTAATTGTGTCCCTCCTCTCAAGTCTTCAACCTTTCATGGCTTCTAGATTTATGAGTTCTCAATTAGTTAACAAATGCAAGTTAATTCAAAAAATGCCAACTTAATTCACAAGCCTGCTATATGCATGACAAATAAAAGTAAGTAAAAGTGTAGATTTGTTTGTAAAGCAATTATATTCTAGTGAAGAGAACCAAGAGAAGACATGTATCAATGTATTATAAGTCAAAATATAACTAATTTAATGGCAGAATATAAACTATCGGATTTTTAAAATTGAGCAGATATGTTAGGTTGGAAGAATCAGAAACAACTTGATGAGAAGATTGCATTTCCGTAAATTATAACAGCATAGAACACTCATAGAAAAGAAGGCAAAAGGACCAGATCTCAGATTAAGATAATTGAAAATATCACTGGGGCATTCAAGGGTCTTGATTGTCAGAATGAGGAATTTGTTTTTAATTCATAAAGGAGAATTATTGGAAGTCTAAAAAATTTTATTTGCATGATTTATTTTTATTTTATTTTCATGATTTTATTAAAAATGTTTATTTGCATGAACTTTTATTTACTAGAGCAATATTGTGATTTAATTGACCAGAGCTATGAGGGTTAGATTGGAAAAGGTAGACACTGGGATAAGGAGGCCTCTAGGAAGTTAACATATATAACTTGGCAAAATTTTTTCTTTTTCTTTTCTTTCTCTTTTTTTTTTTTTTTGCATGAACAAAGAGAGTATGAGAACAGACAAAGGAGAAAAAAATGAAAGTTTATTTCAAGTTTTCTAGTTAGGCAAAAATCTCTATTTGTTTCCTAGGGTTGCCATAACAAAATGCCACAATTTGGTGGACTAAAATAGCAAAATATACTGTTTCACTGTTCCTAAGCCCAGAAACCCTAAATTTTGGTGTCAGCAGGGACATGCTTTCTCTGAAGGCTCTAGGGCAAACCCTTTACTAGCCTCTTCCCAGCTATTGATGACTTTTGCAAAGAAGCGTTGACTTCCTTGACTTGCAGTTGCATCGTGTCTCTTTCTCTTCCTCCATCTTCATGTAGCCTCTGCGCTTCTCTTCTGTGTCTCTTCTTAAAAAGGCACCGGTCATTGAATTTTAGGACCCACTCTAATTCTGTTTAAGTTACTCCTAATCCCTCACTATCTGTAAAAACCATATCTTCAAATAAGATCACATTCTGTGGTTCTGCACATGAATTTTTGGTAGACACTATTCAATCCACTAAGAGTAACTTGGAATTTGGAGCCATTACTGAAAATAAATGCTCAGCCCTGTCCTCTTGGAGAAGCAGTTACTTGGGAAGGTAAATTCAGGTTAAGATTCTGGGAACCAGATTTGTGATGGGAAAAACTGAAGTAGATCAACTCTATAAAATGTAGAGCCAAAGATAATACTAATAAAAGAAAATAAACGTCAACAGTAAAATTTCAATTATGAAAAAAGAAGACATTCTTAACAAAGCTTAGCTCTAAATTAGTGAGGCAAAGAGACAGAAACAAGGTAAGAATAAACACTGTCCTGGCTTCTCAGATATTACCAAAATAGTCTATTGGTAAAACAAACCTGAGTTTATTGCTTACTGTGTAAGGAAGAATACCACTTTCACACAGCTTTGTTAATATCTCAAAGTAGGAAAAGGTAAGCCCAGAATGCATTGACAATTAGAAGGTTGGTTTAAGGTGGACCTTCTCAAGCAAGGACTTGATTAGAATTGACTAATCATCTCATCTAACAACCCAAGATTGTTGGAAATAGCAACATGTGGATTTGAGGAGAGAAATTCAAAGAATCATAGGGCTCAAGTTATTGATGCCTTCCATTGAAAAGTGATGGAAAGTGATGGAAAAGTGATGGAAAGTGATGAAAAGTGATTCAGAAAGTTCTTGGAATAAACAAGCAGGTCATCTACCTATGCAAGCGTCTCAAGGGAAATAAAATAATGCTAATGAAAACAGTGTAATAGCAAATTTTGTTGAATGTATTATAGATAGTAAGGTGTGACTTCTGTTCTCAGTGTCTTTCCTGAGTGTAAAGATAAATAACATCCGCTCTGCACAGTACACAGAGACAACAAGTCACACCCAAAACGCTTGGAATGAGGGACCAGAAGAAAACTCTAGATGAAATCCTTGAGATGCAGACCATGAAGGCCAAGGTAAATTTCTGCTCTGTTTTTTTTTTTTTTTTTAATATATATATATATGCAACCTTAGGTTGAAAAAGAGTTAACGGCTAGACTCAGTGGCTCAGCCTGTAATCCCAGCTCTTTGGGAGGCCGAGATGATGAGTGGATTAAGACCCGCCTGGGCAACTTGGCGAAACCTCATCTCTACAATAAATCAAAAATTAGCTGGGCGTGGTAGCACGCACCTGTAGTTCCAGCTACTTGGAAGGCTGAGGCAGAAACATCACCGGAGCCCAGCAGGTCGAGGCTGCAGTGGCCAGGAGCGGCCACTGCACTCCAGTCTGGGTGACAAAGTGAGACTCCAACTCAAAAAAAAAAAAAAAAGAGTTAGGGTTAAAAAAGAGTTGTGAGTGTATACAAACTTTGGGACAGTCATGATAAGTCCAAGAAGGAAATGATAATAAGATGAATAAATATAGGTTCTAGGGAATACCCTATTGTTGTATTTAAAGACAAACAGGGTAGTTGTCATAGTGTTATGGTAGCTGTTACTAAAGCACACTGAAATACAATTCTTTAATTTGTGCATTTGTGGCACATTATACTTAGTAGCTCTCTTGCAAATAAGCAGCCATGTAATTAGTATGTTAATAACGTGTGAGTTGAAATAACTTTCCTGTGTCACTTCTGGACCAACTCACTCTTTCCCAACCACTTTAACTAAGGTGGCTGTAGTTGGACTTTTAGAGCCACAAGATAGAGTCAGTTTAGATCGCTAAGTAGTTTGAAAGGGAACTGCTCTGGTGAGCCAGTGGACTTGCAGTAGACTTTCTGTAAACAAGAATTGTTTGTGTGTGTGTGTGTGTGTGTATGTGTGTGTGTGTGCGTGCGCGCGCGCGTGCATGCATATACATGCAAGTGGGAATCTACTATTGTTTTGGAATTATTGATTCCTGCAGCATAGGTTACCCTCCTCTGGTTAATATTTGTGGTGATACTCTATGCCAAATCGGAAGAGTAATGGAAATTAACAAGTGATAACAAAATGGGTGAAAGAAAATATAAATAATTGCTGAAGGACTTCGAGGATAAAGAAAAAGGGGGAAAGAAGAGGAGTTTTCAAGGTCTTAAAAGAAAAACTACATTTTTTATGTTCTTTCCAATTTTTAAACATTTCAATGATAGAGCATTAAGAGTTTCCAAATTAACTTTTTAGATTTTTTTAGATCATAAAATTAAGCCCCTTTCATCAGATAACGTCACTCTTTACCTTCTGATACTCATGTTTGGTTGGAAACTCATATCAGAACTCACACATTTGGTGATTTGCCAAGAATTTGACCTTATGGTCAGGAATTTGATCTCATTGAAACTAGGGGCCTGCTTTGACTCACTTCATTCTTTTAAAAAGTATTCTCTGTCACTGTATTCTCTACATTATTGAAATATATTCAGGTAGTGTTTAATATAAGAAATAGTTTAAATTGTTCTTTAATTTGTCATAGACTATTTTCTTGGGAAATTATTTTTATACTTCTTCCACCAATTGCCAGTTAAGTACAATGTGTTCTTATAATTCCAGGAAGTAATGTTATGGCTGTCAAAAATGATGTGTTGCATAATCAGTAACAGTAAATAGGCTAATTCTTTGAAGCCATTCCTGCTGGAAGGTGTATAAGAATATCCAGTGGAAAGTGCCAAAGTATACCTGCCAAAAACTGAAGCCTAGGAGTTGAAAGAGTCAGGGAGATAAATAAGGAAATGTGCTATAACTGTCTTGAAATATTGAAATATTAGACTGGAAAGGCATTGTGAAAGTACACAGTGATCCCTTGTTTTATGTGGCAATGTATTCTGGTGAGAAAAAAAAAGTTATCTATGATTAACCCACTTTTACTGCTAAGTCTTGAGAGTATGTTTTGTAAAATATGTCAATATGAAAGAAAAATAATCCTCTGCTATTCAAAACCCAGCACATGGTAGGTACTCAATGACTTTTTGACCATCAGAGAATGAATAAATAAAATAATGTAGTCACTGAGCAAATGGTCTAGAATATGAAAATCTATCCTTTAGTAAAATTTAGAAAATGTTTTCTCTTAGAGTTTTTGTCTTCATTGTAAAAGCTTAGGTTATTAGTGGCTAATCTCTCCTGGAACAAAACAGAGCCAGGGTGTTGGTCTCAGGCATACATAGTAACTATCTAATCTGGGTTTGGGGGTGGGGGTATGGGTCATGTGATTGGTGACTGTGAACTAAAGTGACTAGGCCAAGTTGAGGCTACGATTTGAATGGCAGTCTTGGGAAGAAGCCAAATCAGAGGTAAGGCAGCTATCCAAAAGAATCACCAGGCATTCTCTTCAAAAACATTTAAAAAATCAGGTTAAGATTATGGAGCCAAAACTAGACAAAAGCATAATAACAGAAAATGAAGGCTGAGACCTAAAAAATTCATGGAAATGAAGAGTAATAATTGTAATAACTTCTTAGAAGGTGAGGTAAATGTGCTGTGGCAGAGATTACCAGCAGTATACCAATATCTCTTCTCTCTTACTTCTTTAGTAATAACAACCTTAACGCTTCAAGGACATATCACAGTCCAGGAAAAAGCCAGGACATTTCCCATTCTCTCTTGTAGCTTGCTATGGTCAAGCAACTACATTTTAGGCAATGAATTATAGCTCAAGTGTACCACTTCTAGGAAATATACTTAAAATATATACTTTAAATATACTATTATATATTCTCTTCCTGAATTTCTCCCCATCTTGCTATGAGAAATGTAAATGAGATGACTAGAAATTTAGGAGCCATTTTGGGTCATGGGTGTCATTCTGGAGAAAGCAGATTAGAAAGTAAGAAAGAACCTGGATCTGTAAAGACTTAATGAAGCTTCCACACTATCCTTGAATTGTTTATTTCTGGATTTGTTTTATGTGAAAAAAAATTCTACTAATTCAAGTCACTGTTATTTGAGTCTATGTTAAAGCTGATATAAACTCTAATTGGCCTGGGAAGTTAAGACTATTCTTCATTTTCTCTCTAAAAAAGGAATTGTCTTGAATACACTAGAAAAATGTTTTGAGACATATATAGATGGGAACTTGACAAAAATTGATATTGACTGATATTACTAAGCACTCGCTAAACTGTGACAATCCTTGAATTTTTATTTTTTATTTTTATTTTTTGCCACAGTGAAAAGAAGAATGTATTTTGTAATGGTGGTTTTTATATATTCTGGTGAATTAATGGTAATCATACTATAATTTTAGAACAGCATGAAACTTTGGTCAACTTTCTAATTTTTCAGATGAAGAGACTGATTAAGGTTTTGACCAAAGTTTGAAAAAAATATAATTTGTAGTAGAAATGAAACCAGCAACTAGCTTGTCTGGTATCTTTCCAGTCTTTTACAATGCCAGTATTTCAAAAGTAAAAAAAGCATCCTCTTTTTGTCAAAATGTAATTACATGAGTACTCTTATTGGTCACAAATACTGTATACATGTTGAAGGTTTAAAAACTTCTGCAAAAAATATGCAAAGTCATCTTAAAATTTTGAATTTTATTTCAGCAAGTTTATGCAAATTTATATTCCCTTCAGAACTATACTCTTATATTGATATCTTAAAACACTAATAGCACTTCATATTAATATTTTAAAAGTTGTTATGCTGGTGTAGATAACATGCAGATAATTCTAGTATATATGTAGAAATCAGAAGTGGATTCAGATTTTGTGCAAACCTAGTTCTTATACAATTTGGAGGCATTTTCTTTACAAGAAATAAAACAAAATTCCAAAATGAAACTGAATATTAACTTCAATTTTTATATAGAACGAGGAAAGAAATTGCATTAAAATATAAACTTTTGAAAAGCGGGAAATTTTACAAACATCATGCAATTGAGAAAAATAATATAATCTTTTAATAAATTAACTGATGCTTCTCTGCATTTTCTCCTACATTATTTTGATGTATATTCTAATCTATCTTTTCATATGATTTTAATTTTATAAGATCGTTTGCTAGGATAGAGCAATAGTTACAGAGCACAGAGAAATATTTCATTCTTCTTTATAGTGTGATGGGTCAAAGTTTATTTCTTATTATTTATGGCTTAAAAATTATTGTTTCAGGTTTCCACCTTATTATTGGCAATATGTTGTAAAATTTTAAGATTGTGATTATATTTAAGAAAACCTCCACCCAGTTTATTTTAAACGAGAGTTTTGTGATTTTAGGCCATTTTAGGATTTTTTGTGCCCTGACTCTTCTTGACTAGATGTCAATACTATTCATTGAAGTGTCAATACCCTCATTATAGTAGCATAACATAAATTGTACATTATTTTTGTTGATGTTAGTATTTCAAGTTCAACTGGCAAGAAATTAATAAGATTCCACATAGATGTGGCAAGCTTATTTTAGGCCAAGGGAAAGAGTATGAAGGGTTTGGCATTTGTTAGGCACCCAGTTAGAATAGAATGCTGGGGGCAACTCCCTCAGGACCCCTCCCACTCTGGGAGCTTTTCTGTCCTGTCAATAAATCTGCTTTAAAAAAAAGAAGAAGAAGAAGAAGAAGAACAGAATGTTGGGCAGAGCTGGGCACCACTGGGTAATTTGATCAGAAAAGCATGTTGGAGGCAGGCAGGGAAGTGGAACATAGTATCAAGTCCTGGTAAGCATTTGTGGCTAAACTGTATTGCCTATTAGTTAAATAATCAAAGACAACGAAAGGTAATATAATGCACTATTAGTAACTCACAAAGACAAGGAAAGGTAACATAATGCACTGTTAAGATGATCAGAATTTGAAACATGGCTTTACTGGCAGACAATCTATGGTGTTCCTAACTCGTATAAACAATGCCCAGACAAGAAATGTTCACTCTGCAACTGTAAAAAGGACTAAGCATCCTTTTCTTCTGATTAACCTGACAGATTGCTTTTTCTTTACAAAGACAATTCTAGCTGTGTTTTAATACTTCTGCCTTCTAGACAAAAAGTATTAGGGTACCTGGGATCTATCATGTTTTCACACCAAAGCCAACTCTCCTTGGGCTACTCTCAACCAGAGACTGAATGTGGCAGGGGTACTGGAGTTAGTTCATTTCTGCCTGATGTAAAACTCTTCTAATAGGTAATTTAATTTCTCAACTGGCTAGGCCAAGATATTCTCATAGCAGCACTGCTGTCAGAAGCTCTCCCTACTCAATGCTCTTATCCAATCTTTCACAGGTGTCAGACTGACAGAGTGGACGGTAGGTTCTCCCACCTACTACAGTGTCCTCTTTCCTTTATTCTTCACAGATGTTTCTTGGAATAAATCTCTTGCACTTCTAATTTCAACTTAGTGTCTGCTTTGTGGAGGACCTACTCTGATAGAGTTGGTATTGCAAATGGACTAAGAAGGAAAGAAGAAGGATGGGGTCTGTGAACTGGAATTACTCATCACCTAATTGGCATAGACATTATTGCACCAAGTGGTGTGAGGGTCACAGATAATCCTTGACACAAGATGGCAGCCCTATTACTGAATACTTCACCAGTGGTGACCTGGGGAAAGGTCCTGGTAGAGAGAAATGTGTTGGCTAGTGCGGTAATTCTGACATTTGAATGGTATGGGGAATGCTGCAATAAGAACAGTGATATAGAAATTCTTCCCAGTGTATGGCACTGTGAGTGGTGATGCTGGACCTCCACTTTTGCGGAAAGAGAAGTAGCTCAAGATAGAAGGCATACAAGCCTTTACAGTGGCTAATGTCCTGGCCAGTTCATCAGGGCTCTGGAAGGAAAAGTACTAAAAAACCAGAGACAGAAATGGGAGGTAGAGGCATGTAGTTAGATATACAGGAGTGAGTATGAAGTGTGAAGATATTTTTAAAATAATATGTACATGCCCACCAGAAGACATTCACCATGGAAAAGACACTGAAAAAGTATGTGGGCAAAATACCTTGGCCAGAGTTTGTCATTAGCCATCAAGAACTGACACAATGGACCCATAGATAGTGTGACGATCATGGCAGAAATAGAGAGTATACATGTATCCAACTATACAGATTCCTGTTTACCAAAACTGATCTAGCTATGGCTGCCTGTGAATAGCTAACTTGCTAGCAATGGAGATCAATGCTAAGTCCCCAAAATGGCACTATTTCTCAAGAAGAGCTTTGCATATGTGGTGGAAAATCATCTACATAGGGCCCTATCACTAATGAAGGGCCAGGATTCATGCTTACAAGAATAGGTAGCTATTTGGGGTAGGGCTTGGTCTTTCCTGCTCTCAAATTCTTAGTCAACACGTCTATTTGGGGGCATACAGAGTAATTGATCCACAGATAGTGAATCCCCCACAATGTATCTTTTGACCAACTAAGGGAAGTGTGGTACTAGGTCCATTTTTGTGGAATTCATTGGTTGTACCAAATAACACACCACCCAGAAGAAGCTGGTCTGATAGATGACTAGAATGACTTTTCAAACGTGTACCTGAAGCATCAGCTTAGAGGCAATACTCCATGAAGAAGGGGTATCACCCTCTAGCATGAAATACATGTGCCAAATTAGAGGCTTCTTGCTATGGTTTGAATGTTTATCCCCTCCAACATTTATACTTAAACTTAATCCCTGATGTATTGTGAAAAGGTGAGGGTTTTAAGAGGTGATTGAGTGATCAGGTCGTTGCCATCATGAATGGATTAATTTATTCATGGATTAATAAATTAATGGGTTGTCACTGGAGTGGGTTAGTTGTTACAAGAGTTGGTCTGTTATAAAAGTCAGCTTTGTTCTCAGTGAGCCTCTCTCGCCTTCTGCCAGGTAATGACCCGCACCAGGCCCTCACCAGAAGCTGAACAGATGCGGCTGTCTATCCTTGGATTTCTTTGACAAGACTGAAAGGAAAAAAACTCTTTTCTTTAAAATTTTTCTAGCTTCAGTTATTCTGTCACAGCAACAGACAGTGGACTAAGTCACCTCTACATATGATTCTGAATTCCCAATAAGAACAAAATATTGGTGTGAGAATGAAGTAGTTGAAGCAAAAGTGGCCCAACTTACTATCACTAGACATGTTTCCATGGGGGGCTTTGTGCTTCCTATTCCTGCAACTCTGGACTCTCTGCAGGGCTAGGGGTCCTGGTCCCCCAAAGCATGTACTCTTACTATAGGAGACACAAAATGGATTCCATTGAACTACAAACTCTAGCTCTTGTATCCAGGATCTAGTAGACAAGAAGAAAAGTAGTAGTGATTAACATTGATCATAAGGATGAGATAGAGTTGCTTGGATACCACGAGGGAAAGAGAAATATATGTGGAACTCAGGTGACCTGCTTGACCATCATCTTGTACTCCTATTTTCAACTGTCATGGAGAATGGGCGCATAGAGCAGTGTGGTCTGAGAAGAATATGATTTCCAGGGGCTGAGGCTCTTCAGGAATGAGGATCTAGATCACACTGCCAGGTGGGCCACCAAGACCGGCAGAGGTGATAGTGAGTGTGGAGAGACTATAGAATGGATAGTGGCAGAGGGAGAGGATGAATGCCAGTTGTGGCCTTGAGACCAATTGCAGTCAGTGGGAGCTACAGCTCTGAAGACTAAACTTCATTATCTTCAGTGTAAATTAGCTTTCTGGTATAAAAGAATGTATGCTTTCATCCACCATAAAACCGTGGTCTCCTTCAGGAAAAGCTTACTCTACTTCCTAGGTGTTTGTACTTTTGGATGTTAGACACAAGGAGCAGCTTGACTTTGAGGTTGATGAATTAGAGAGAGATACAAGAAGGGGGGGAGAAAGAGAGAGAAGAGAAAAATTAGCAGAAACAGATATATTGACAATGACAGAAACACAGAGAGAATTTTAGAAATTTGAATGAGCACCTACTTAGAACCTGGAAAGAGATAATTTTAGGAAACTTTGTTATATGGTGTGTGGCCACCCTTTTAGTAAAAAAAAATATATATATATTATTAACATTTGGGGGATTTGATACATTTGTATTTACTTGTTTTTTAATATCACAGTGAAGTCCAGGTTGACCAGTTGTATTCAGGTTACATTTGTGTTTGTATATGATAAGAGTAGAAATAATGACTAGGTATATTGCACACTTACTTTGTGCAGACACCATTAAAATAACTTCACATGTATTATCCCATTTAATTCCCACAAAACTGTTAGAATCAGGTATTGGTATTGTCACCATTTTGCAAATGAGGAATTGAGACGAATCGTGTGTCCAATGTCCTACTGTGTCCAATGTTACACAGCTATTAGTGAAACCAACATTCAAATCTAGCCTGATTCAGAAGCTTGTATTTTCTATTCATTGCTTGCAAGAAGATAGATAAAACCAGCAAGAAGATCTTAATTAAGAGCATTGTTTTCATGTAAGGTCTACACCACTAATCTGTCCTTGTATAAAGATAAATATCACAGATTAAATAAAGTAGAGCTGATTATGTTATTTCTTATACTAATTAGTTTAGTCTTTCTCTCCACTAAATATAAATCTCGCATTGTGTTGAGAATTAATGACAAGGCCTGAGTTTGAATTCTGGCTATGTTACTTAGTAATGATGTGAAGTAAAGTGGGATATTCTTTCCTTATTTTTAAAATTAGTGATAATAGAACTTATTTTAAAGATTGTATTATGTCACGATAATGTATATGAAAATGCCTATTGTATCTATATCAAGGGTTCAATATGCTGTAATTTTCCTTCCTTCTTTACCAAGGAATTGGTCAGCATCATTTTTCTAAGAAACTAAAAGTATTCAAGTATTTCCTTAAATAATCAATCTGCCTGAATATTAACATATTGGCTCTTTTTGGATAAAGAATTTTCCATACTGAATTGATAAGGAAAGTACTGTGCAATCGAAAATAACTTGTGTAAGAATTGGGAGTATATTAATATGTTATCTCCAAAGAAATATGAATAGTTTATTTCTCTCTTAAGAGTGAATAATTTGATATGCAGATCTTTTCTATTCCTTAAGTCAAGACCTATTGCTTTTATTTGCTGTTCTGCCAAAACCATAAATAAATGACCTCTCAGTGGTTATTATGCTTGTGTAATAATATTATTCCTTAACTAAAAAAATGCAGTATAAAGATCTTTTTTATTAGTTTTATTAGTTCATTCCCTTCTGTGAGTGAAATTATAACATTTTGTGTCACTGCTCCAAATAGGCATTTCAACATGAAAAATATGTATAATATTAGTCTAATTTTAGGGAGTTTGCAGCTATAAAAATGGTTTTACTTTTTAAAAAAATAATTATGCTTGCAAATCTCAGAATAATAGCTATATATACCCCAAATGTTTATTATGATTAATAAAAATAATTATTTATTGATATTTTACCAAATAAGACATAATTGCATTGAAAAAAACAACAAATTTGTTTGCACCACATTAGAAATGAAACTTTAGTTTGATGGACTATCTAAATTGGTATTAAATATTAGTCTTCTTTATTTTAATAAAATGCTAAGAAGTCTGGAAAAATCCTAGAATAAAAACAAAATATAAATATGAATTTATATAACATTGCTTAACAGATATTTATCAAAATAATATTCTAAAATTCTGCAAATAAAGAAATATTTCAATGCATATTTGTGTTTTCTATTGATGAACAAAATAATATTTGACATCCAGGGAGTCAGCCTATAATTATAATTTATTACCAATTTAAAAAAGTGAGCAAGGCCTGCTATTAAAAATAAAAATTAAACTTGTCATTTGATTACATAAATTATGATGATAAATGATTATTCCTCTTTGAGTATGAAGGAATAGGCTACTGATGAAAGAAAATTCTCCCCAGTTTCTCGTGTTCTAAGTATCTTACAAACAGAGGGACTGACAGCTTTTCTTTGGACTATCTTTTCACAGATATTTGTATAACAATTAACCTTGGAAGACAGAGGTAATATCTTCCTCTGGGACAGAGGGCAGGTTTTGCTTATTGTCCATTATAAAGATAATGTCTCTCAAGCAAAGGTTGTATGCAGGTTTGCTTTCAGTCTTGTGAAAGATTAGAGCATCCTAAGTCAGAGAATCTTTTCTTATAAAACATCCACTATGCATACAGATGTCGCTGAGCCTAATCATATTGACCTGTGACAATTGGGGCTCATTGAACTGGTGCAAGACAATGAGGATATTCAGGCCTACTATTGCTGTGAGTGATAGATTTTCCTTTTCTCTGACCAAGAAGTATCGTGTCTTCCGTATGTTGATAAAATTGTGTCAGCCTAACTTAGCTTGCAAATGGTAAAATCTCAAATGCTTTACAGCTTTTATCTCTACTATACATTGTTTTGGGACCTAGATAGTATGCCACATAGCAGTGAAACACTTTTATACACCCAAAATAACCAGGAACAAGTAATTGTGGTAAATTCTTATGTGAGAAGGAGCTCAAGGAGTTGTAAGGAATCATCTTCCCATTGGTTTGGGATAGGTCAACATTCCTGGAACACTTAGAATGATGCCAGGAGCAACTCAAAGAAAAGCCAACTTGCAGTGGCTGAAAACACAAGCCTAATATGAAAACTTGCCATGTTGCAGCCTAGTGTGAAAAGATTAGCTGGGTCTATCATGGCTTTACTCTCAAAATGTTAAATGAGAACCAGAATCCAAGAACAGCCCCTGAAATGGTGAGGAGAGATACCATTAGTATCTAGTCAGAACCATGAAGCTCTCAAGCAAGTCAGGTTTTGGAGGAAGAAGTATGTGAGTAAACAGGTAGAAAAGAAAACTATTCTAAAACTTTATAAAGTTGAAAACTTGGCAAGAAGAGAAAAGTACAAGTGGACATATGGAAAGAAAGCAAGAAAGATGTGCTGAAGCCATGTGACTGGAGAGGAACAATTGGAGAGACAGAAGTTGGCCTGTCTTTGGAACCTGCTGCAACCGACTGATCTTCAGCCTCTGTTTACACTCCTGCCTGTGTGCCTTCCCACAGTGAAAGCCATTTCTCTTATTATGGCCACAGGGAGTTTCGGCCACAAGCCTCAGGAGAGAACATATCATGCACCAATCACAGAGGGATGTCACCTTTTGTTTCGGGCTGAATTCTAAATCCTAAATAGGAAAGAAAAAATGGACTTGGTTATGGACGATCACACATACATACTACAAATTCTATACATGACTTACAATTGGTAATTTTCAAATATGAGCCATCAGGTATTCATCTTAGACTTTTAAAATAAATTATTAAAGAGTATCTCCTATATATTTACAAATTTCACAAAATATTTCCTCTGCATACATAAAAAAGTAATTTAGAGCACTCCTTTTGGCTCTAATGACACCGAACAAAAATGACTTTAAAATCTATGATTAAAAGGCATTTTTTAATGTTTTGATTGATTCATTCATTCACCCACTCCTTCAGCAAACATTTCTTAAGGTGCCTTTTATACACTGGGGCACAGTTTTTCCTGTGAAAAAGAGAAATATACAACTAAGAATAAGACATAAGTTTTGCTGAAGGTAGTCTGAAGATAGTCCTTATTTGGGGTCAACAGAGCAAAGAATCACAATACAATTATGTTTGTAGAAGCAGAGAAGAGTCTGCCTTACAGCAGGGCTATTATGGTGAACAATTTCAGGGCGCATCTTCTGCTCTGAATCCAAGACATTCTATATATTCCTTTTATTCAATACCTTCTATGAGAATGGCACTACTAGAAATTGAGCAATGTTGCGATGCTAACTGACAGCCAGGGAAATCATCACAGAGAAGGAAATACCAGAGCTGGATATTAGAGTAGGTATTGTAGTAGTGAAAGAATAGGAGAGGGAAGCAGTCCAGGCATTAGCAACGAATTGTGCTCTGGATATGATTCAACATTCATTCTAACTTCCTTCTGTGTGCATTCTGGAACCATGGAGGGCAGAGAGTTGAATACTATGTTTCCTAGATCTTCTGGTAACCAGTCTGGACACAAATTAGTCTATGCTAATTTGATGCGTCCATGTGAAATTTGGAATGTGGCTATGTGGTGGGAGGCTTTTTCTTGCTGCTATCTTAACTAGCAAATAATGCCACAGATATTTAGAGTTTAGAGATAGTTGTGGTAGCTAGACTTAGTATTCCAGTGTCCATTGTATCTAAAGTCAGCCGTAGTAATTGCAGGGGCCTGAGTCTGCATATTTGAGTCTAATTGTCAGGGTCAAGGTGCCCTTGAGCTCATCAGTCCAGCAGCCCCGTGATTCCCTCTGTTCCAACCCTTCTAATCATTTTATAAGCATTTAATTTCCTGTGATAGATTCCTTTCCGCTTGCAGGGTCTGTTTGCTATGCTAAACTTTGACTGATACAGCATGCTCAAAGGCAAGAAGATGTATACAAATATGTAAAAATCATGTGATCATGGAAAGTATGTTAGAGCCAAAGGTAGGCAGTGGTTAAAAAAAAAAAAAAAAAAAAGAATGGAAGAATAAGATTTCCAAAGATTGTAAAGAGATTTTTCAGTTCTGTTTCTTCCACATGCTTGGCATCTAGTAATGTTTTATTAATTTGTTGTGTTGAATTGTGCTTACAATCTTTAGAGTTTGGCTTTTTTATTGCAGATAGTAAAGCCCGTGGTGTGAAAAAGTATTGGAGACTTTTATTCAAAGGAGAAACATAGTGACATTTGGGATCCTCACTTATAATTCTTTGGGGTGACACGGGAAAGGAGATGGAAGTGGCTAAGGACAGAAAAACTATCACAGATTGGCCTGTGGCTTAGCAGGCTATTGAAAAGGCAGTTTCTAAATTTGATCACCTTTTATGTTAAGTCTGTGATGTAATTTTAAATAGCAAAATTTAAAATATTAATATCACACTTTGAAATACTGAGAATATGATGAAATTTTAAAATATTCATCCAAATTGCGTGCTTTTAAAGCTAAAAAGCAGAGGAATTGCAAACCACAATAGCGTTATTGCCACATGGTGGCACCAATTTGGCTGATAAACAGACATGTCTTCCATCCATGCTTAGCAAGTATTATGTTAATTTGTGTATGAGTCTCAGACTTTATGGATGATTTTGGGATATTGGGCTGTATTTTATTATATAAATTACTATAATTTAGAATTTTATACCCTTTACCACTGTCATCTGAAAGTCATTTATAGTGGTGGCATTACCTCAGTAACTGAAAAATGCACATATTACTTTGAAATGCAAGTTTGATATGAAGAAATATCAAGAAGGCCAAATGCTTAATAACATAGTTTGCTGATGCATTTAAACAAACAGACTTTAAATGATTAGACATCAGTTGAGAAAATGAAAAGGAACTTATATGCAAAAAAGTGCTAAAGTAGGTGAAAGTTACAACATCTAAGAACTTAATTCTTCTAACTTGCATTTATCTTTATGGAAAAATTGGTTGAATTATGTGTTTTAACATAAAAGTATTTGGAAACTCCACTCGAATAAAGTAAGACTGCCTACACATAACTCTGCTATATCACTTACCACATAATATTCTAAATATTCTTACATGTCTGTGTAACAGAGAAACTCTGTGTTCTTAACAACCCATTTTATTTTCTCCTGGCGACAAGGAGATTCTATTTTCCACCCTCCTTTATAGTTAGATTGGGGCCATATGATGCACTCAGGCTGTAGGCTTGTACCTACAAGTAAAATCCATACACAGTGTTCCACATTCTATCTTCCTTCCCCCGCACCCATCCTTTTTTGCAAGACCACATGTTGAAGTTGGAACCACTAGATAGAAAGCCTGAGTCACTGTATGGAGCCCTCTTCCCCTTAATAGCTGCCACACACATATCAATCCACATTAGGCTGTGATACAAACTGGAAACTGATCTTTATTTTGTTAAGCTGCTGAGATTTTGACACTGTTAGTTACAGAATTAAACTCACTTTGATTCAAACAGTCCATCACTTGGTTTCATTAGATTCTGTGTGCTCCTTGAGGATGGAAGTGTGGGTTTATTTATTTCTGTCTCTTTTTCTACTGTTCTAACTGGGACAATAAGCAGAAAATTCAAATTTATCTTCCCATTCCCCACAGTTTACCATCTTCCATTGGTGTGATACATCTGTTATAATTGATGAACCATTCTGATACATTATTACTAAATGAAGGCCATAATTCACATTAGAGTTTATTCTTTGTGTTGTACCTTGTGTTGTGTTGTAAATGTATAATGGTATGTTTCTATCATTACAGTATTACATGGAATCGTTTCACTGCTCTGAACACCCCACACACTCTACCTGCATATCCCTCCCTTCTTTCCCCCGAAGTCCTGGCAACCAGTGCCTCCATAGTTTTGCCTTTTCCATCATGTCATAGAGTTGGAATTATGCAGCATGTGGCTTTTTTCATTTAGCAATATGCATTTAAGTTTCTTCCAGCTCTTTTCATGGTTTTAGTAGTTCATTTCTTTTTATTGTTGAATAGTATTGCACTGAATGAATATATTGATATTATTTACCCATTTACCCAATGAAGGACCTTTTGGTTACTTCCATGTGTTAGCAATTATGTGTAAAGCGGTTATAAATATTCATGTGCAGGTTTTTGTGTAGACATAGTTATCAATTCATTTGGATAAATACCAAAAAGTACAATTGTTGAGTCATGTAATATGAGTATGTTTAGTTTTCAGAAATGGCCCACCTGTCTCCAGAAGTGGCTATACTAGTCTTCATTTCCACCAGCAATCAACAAGGGTCCCAATTGCTCCATGTTTTTGTAAGCATTTGATGTTGTCAGTGCTTTACATTTTAGTCATTCTAATATTAAGGTGTGTCGTGATCTTACATTTTTATTTTATAAGACTTTATGCTGTCATACGTTTTCAGGGAAAACTGACTTTTTTTTTTTTTTGAGTTGGAGTCTTACTCTGTCACCCAGACTGGAGTGAGGTGGCCGCTCCCGGCCACCACAGCCTTGACCTGCTGGGCTCCGGGGATCCTTCCGCCTCAGCCTTCCAAGTAACTGGAACTACAGGCGCGCGCTACCACGCCTGGCTCATTTTGATTTATTGTAGAGATGAGGTCTTGCCAAGTTGCCCAGGTGGGTCTCGAACCCACGGACTCAGACAATCCACTCACCTCAGTCTCCCAAAGGCACGGGATTACAGGCTGAGCCACCGAGCCCAGCTTGTGATTTTTTTTAAACATATACAAAGCAGAAGAAAATAGTAGAGAATTGAGTTATACATCTGAGAATCCAGAATTACTGTATTTGAGTCTTAGATCACATTTAGATCTTAGACTCAACTTTGATTTATGCACTAAGAGGATACTTTAGGTGAAGAACATGCTTCTAAGAATCAGAATTCTGTGCAATTTACTTCATCCTTCACTCACTCTGGTATTTTCTGACTGACATCCCAGGACAGGTCAAACTGCTGTGATGAGTAAATAAAGTAACATTGGGTCACGCAAGAAATGAGAGTTGGTCCCAACCTTCAAACTATAAGCTCGCGTCTTTGCCTTGAAAATGGTCATACCCCTCCTTAGGAATTTAAGCTTGTTATAAAATGAACAGGTGGAAAACTGACATGAGCAGCTGGTATAAAATTCCTGTAGAAGCACTGAATCTTTTACCCTTATCCCTACAGTTATAAAATCTGACAGATAGATAACATAATAGCCATAGAATGGCTGAATAACAGGACACATGTGCAAATCTAATGACACAGATACCGCTGCTTATTGCAGAGTGCCAGAGATCCATTAACATTCTGAAATGACTCTCAGGTGCTGAGTGAGATTTTTAAAGGTGCGGAGAATGGATAAGCTAAATTCCTCATCAGAGAAGCACATTCTGCCTGTGTTTACACTTATCTTTCAGCAGTAGGCTTCAGGATGACTGCTCAAAGTCTGACTATTGTATGTAAATATTATCTAAAGAATAAAAGCTAAAAATTCAAGCAATCTAAAAGAATTCCAAACTTCTCACTGCTGATGCTCAGGGCAGTGGATGAGAATTTGATAGTAAAAGAAGTTTTATTTTATACCTGGTTTGTGTTAGGGAAAAACTTATTTTTCAAATTAAAAAAAAGCCAGTTTTAATGTGGTCAACAAGCAGACTGACAATATTGTAGTAGTATTAAAGGCAACTTATTTGCTAAACACACTTCAGTGTAGCACTATGGTGATTTAACAAGGTTGAACTTTGTCAAAAGGGGTGATAAATTAACTTTGATATATTTTAATATTACAAGTAAATATTGTCACTTCTCACCCTTATTCTAATTATGAGATCCACATAACTTGCAGAGTACCCGACCTAAATGTCATGACTATGTGTTCATTGACTTCAGGATATGTGCTAGCAGCAGGAAAGTCAGCATGGTATTTTAATAAAGACATTTACAGAGAGCAAAACTAGATATGTGTAAGCTCATTTCAAAATAATGAATAGTTATTAAAACTATAATTATTAAATCATAATTTAAAACTATTATTTAAATAATTTTGTAAACACCAGAAACATAGAAGATATTGTAGAATTTAATCATTATTGACACAGTATGGATACTAATACATCATCCTTTCTCTGCATTGATTCATATCATAGCAAGACCAATAAAAGTTTAGCACTGTGGTAAATTGTATGATCCTTCAACAGATATTCAATCTTCTCCTGCATTGAGACAAATGTACTTCCCCATCCCATCAATGATGTGCTTAATCATGACTTGCTTTGGTAAATGGGATGTAGGGAGAAGTGGCACTTTGATCATTCTGAGCTTTCAAAGACATCACCAGTTACAACTGGCTTGGAGCACACCTGGATCTAATTTATAGCTGTGGCACACAGCTACTGCCAGTAACAATCAATGTGAAGAAAACCTAAGTATTTATAATATAACTGCTGAGATTTTGAGATTTTTTTTTCTTTTTCTTCTGTTATGGAGAACAATCTCCTTAAAGTTGACAAATAGAGATATTGGTACCTAGAAGTAAACTGTTTTCCACAATACCAGCAAAAAAATAAAATGTGCTGGTACTAGTTTGGGGCTGGTTGGTGTGTGGTGAGAAAATGTATAGGAATCTGGAAAACCAATATTATATAATAGGAAAATATTTGGCTAAATTGTTAAATGCTTTTAAATAATTTTGAAGACTTGAGAGGCTAAGCATGTGCTTAATGCATTTGGTATTTGGAGTTTATTGTCATTTTCTATATTTGTAAAGCTACTACATGAAAGAGCAAGATCATATAATGAACTATAGTCTTTGTAAAAAGAGTAGAAGAATATAGAGGAGTCTGAGGAAACTTGGAGAACTGGAAAGTGGAGTGGTTTCTCATTTCTAGTTAGTAAAAGATAAAACTGAGAAATCACTTGAGCCATAAATGCTGATTAATATTAGAGACACAACATCAGAGCAAAAACAAATAAAAGCATACACATTAAAAACCACACACACCAAAAAAAAAACACCTTGTTATTGTGGCCTCTGGTATTTCCTTTCAGTTGGATAAAATGACCGAGGAATGTGACAAATTACTTGGTCTCTGGGATGACTGGTAAGTACAAAGCACTTGTAATTGAGTCTACTGACAGATAAATGGCTCAGAAAGAAATTTGACATTACTATAGCCATAGAATTAAAAAATATGTGTGTGTGTGTGTGTGTGTGTGTGTGTGTGTATGCATACACCTAAGTCAGCAAAATGTCAGGGTTGGATTACTTAGGCTACTGATAGCCTAGATTTTAAAAAAAAAGAGTATGACTATATTAAACATAAACTGACTCTTGTGCTGCCAATCCCATGGTCAGGAAACAGGTTAAGAAAACAGCCCAGTCACTCAAATGTCATAAACCTCAATGGCCCCTTAAAATGTGAACAAAGAAATAAAGAGAGGAAAGAGCTTCTCAGAATGTGGTTCCTGGAGCCATGGAGAATATGGATGGTGGAGCTATTCCCAGAGAGCCAAACTGGGTCTAATAAAAAATAGGCAAAGAAGCAAACAAACAGAAAACCAGTTTCTATCCTCGGGATAGAGTATCTTTGCAACAACTGCCCAGCAGGATTTCAGAACTGCTATGGAACAGTGACTACTTTGTGTCTCCCACTCTTGCCATTTTTAGAGGAAGTGTTCATTGTGGTTGACCTGCTTTGGCCTACAATCTCATTTTGTGTGTATATGGGAGTTGATAACTTGTCTTTATATTTCATAGGTGTCAGAATCAAACAGATCCATATTTAGACTTTATGTAGTGACTGACATGAGTTCCTGTACATGTATCCTGATGCCATGATTAGATGGAACTTTTGGTGCCTTTGTTTTTTACAGAAGGGGTGTGTAAATTATGTTTGTAGGGAAAAAAGATTAAGAGAAAATGATCAAGATGGCAGACTGAGGTTGATTGCATTATTGTTCAACAAATAATTCTCCCTCCTATTCTCCCCTGCTTGTGAAAAGTATATTTCCCCCTCTCACTGATGTTGGGCTTTGCCACAAAACTTCCTTTTGCCAATGAAATAGGGATGGAAGTGACATTGCAACAATTCTGAGATGAGGCTTTGTAGAACATTATATTCCCACCAGCTCTCTTGTACTCTTGTCCCTCTTACATGAGTATTATATCCCAATCCATACCTGTATGGTATGAGATGCAGGAAGCTTGTCTGAACCTGGCCTGCAGTCATGGAGAAGATCCACCAGCAAGTGAAGTAAGAGAAAAACAAATATGTGCCATTAAAAGCTTCTGAAATTTTGGCGATGTTTATTACTCAGGTAAACCTAGTGAAATATGATGAATATAGTAATTTTCAAGATTATGGTTTTTTATAGACAGAGTCAGAATGGAACCTAACTGCCTAATGTGTAGGTCAGTACTTTAGGCAAATACCATATTTAATGGTTCTCAAGAGTAGACAAAATATATTAATATTTGCAAAATGAATCATCAGAATATTTCAACTAAAGGGGCTAAGAGAAAATTTTAATAAATAAAACCTTTCCAGTTCTTCTTCACACATGTTGAAGAGTAGATTATATTACTGCTAAGCAATCTTCATTCTTATGGAAAAAACAATAAAAACCAAATTTAAACTCTTCTTCAACTATCACTGAAATCCATAAAATATGAATTTATTAAAATAATCTTAAAATTTTCCTTTTAAAAAATTACATTTCGCCGGGCTTGGTGGCTCAGCCTGTAATCCCGCGCCTTTGGGAGGCTGAGGTGAGTGGATTGCCTGAGCCCGCAGGTTCGAGACCCGCCTGGGCAGCGAGACCTCATCTCTACAATAAATCAAAAAACCAGCCGGGCGTGGTAGCGCATGCCTGTAATTCCGGCTACTTGGAAGGCTGAGGCGGAAGGATCGCCAGAGCCCAGCAGGTGAGGCTGCAGTGGCCGAGAGCGGCCACTGCACTCCAGTCTGGGTGACCCAGTGAGACTCCAACTCAAAAACAACAACAACAACAACAACAAAATTACATTTCATTGGCATTCTAAGAGTTTCTGCCTCTAAGCTGGAATCTTTGAAGCAGTGATGATTGAGTAGATGAGAAATGTATTCACAGGTAGTCAAAATATGTTATTTAACTACATTGTTATATTTTTTTCTTTCTTTTTGACAGAAGTAATGAAATACACTTTGCAAATTGGTGAAGGAGGAAAAGAACATTTTGTACTGAAGAGTATAGTATACTTTGAAATTCCGGGGAACCTCACCTGAGAAACTATTCAGGTACCTTGTTTCTGATTTTATAAAACAACAAAATGGTGATATTGTGGAGGTGGCGTGCCTCAACGCCTGGCATACACATTTCATTTGGAGAAAGGCTGATTAAAAATAGCACAGTGACAGGCCCGAAGCTTTTTAGTTAAATGATCTGCCTAGCTTGATAGTTGTAGGTTTCATAGCAACTTCTTGAGTCATTTCTGTTATTTGTCCATGAAAGCAGTATTGAAGTTTTCCCTAAGAATTTGGAAAGAAGGTAAATGAAGTTGACATCTGAGTTCAGCAATAATGAAGTCTAAGAAGATGTGTAGCCAGTAGAAGAGGCTAAAGAACTTAACCCCGACCAAAGTATCAGGTGGAATATGTCAACACAGTTGAAGAAGGAATGAGTAAAATCAAAGGAAGATTGGTCATTCAAAGTAACATAAACATATTATCTGAATAAAATGTTGACTATACATGTCTATACACTGTCTAAAGTCTCCTGAGTTCACACTGGAGTGTGGTACTATATTTTATATTTTCATCTGTTGGACGCTGCACAAACTACTGGGTAGCTCACAATAAAATAGTAGATTTTACTATATTCCTTTCAAGATGTCATATCCTTGAGAATGTTTTATCAACATTTTGTTACTAAAGGCAAAAACCATGTAAAAATCAATGTGGAACAGGAAATGAGGTGGTGTTGTCTAATCTGACTTCAAGATTTGAGAAGTTGTATAGGTTCAGTAGGTACACACATACATCAGTAAGTAATTTTGTTTATGTAAGAATAAAATAGAAATATCAATTTATTTCAACTTTTTTTTTTTTTGAATTGGAGTCTCACTCTGTCGCCCAGACTGGAGTGCAGTGGCCGCTCCCAGCCACCTCAGCCTCAACCTGCTGGGCTCCAGCGATCCTTCCGCCTCAGCCTTCCAAGTAGCCGGAATTACAGGCATGCGCTACCATGCCCGGCTGATTTTTTTTTTTTTTTGATTTATTGTAGAGATGAGTTCTCACTGCCCAGGCAGGTCTCGAACCCGCGGGCTCAGGCAATCCACTCACCTCAGCCTCCTAAAGGCGCGGGATTACAGGCTGAGCCACCGAGCCCGGCTTATTTCAACTTTTTCATATGGTTACTAAGTTATTAGGACACGCATACTTATTAAATTGTTTGCCCCTTGCTACTTAATAAAAATGCCTATTAGGTATTTCTTTTGTTCTACAGGCAACATGAAAAGTTTTTGAGACACTAAAGACTGTGAACTGAGAAAATTTGGGAGCCTCTGTTCTGGACTGAGTGGGAGCTGGTGGTGGTGGTCCATTTGAATTCAGACTTGGCTAGATTCACCTCAGTGGATTTGTAATTTTTATGGTGGAGATGGGATCATTCTACTTTCTTTAATTTCAGTAAATGATGGATTCACATAACTGACATTTTCTGGTTCCAGTTCTTCCTCCCCAAACATCTTTGAGATTCAGTGTCAACTTCCTTCAGAACAAAGTTGATCTAGTGTGAGAATATGGGTGCTCAGGCTACTTAACAGCTGTATTATTAATTACAAATTAATAAAGAAGTACCTTTGTTATAGATAGTTTCCTCACAGCTTTTCTAAACATAATGTATCTCTTGGAAATTATACGAGGCTCATTATAAATGAAAGTAGTGGCATCTGATTATACATTAATCTCAAGTCACTGGTGAGAGTCTATAGTTGGTGAGATGTTAGATATTTCTGAGCCTGGAAGGCTGGGAACCAGATTCTGGTTCATAGCCTTTTAATATGATAATGATGCTACTCTGTGAGACTTCTTGGAGAACAAGCTGACTTGCTCCAGGTGATACTGCCTGGGTTCAAACCACAGTTCCATCATCACCTAGTTGTGTGACCTTGGGCTAATTATCTAACCTCTCTGAACTTCAGTTTTCTTATTTGTAAAATGGCGATAATAACATAATGATTTTAGAAGTGGTTATGAAGATTAAATGAAATAATAATTTTTGAGTTCTTAAAACATGCCCAGCACGTTCCAAACCCTAAATAAATGTTAATTCTTTTTTTAATTCTTCTTCTTAATATTATTTCTATTCTTGGTCTTGTTCATCTCATTTATTTTATTTTTTTTAGCTTTCACATTGTTATTAAATTTATCTATGTCCACACTTAACATTAAAGTGTAAGTTGGATGTTTTATAAAATTCCTGACTGCAATTCAAGTCTGGGAATGTGGAAGAGTCAGTAATATCAAAGGTTCCATTTACTCACCTGTTTTTGTATGGTTCTCTGCAGTGAGGGAGAGACATATGACAAGTTCTGGCCAATTAAATGTGAGTGAAAGTGAAAGTGTGAGATTGACAAGCCCATATGGAATGATCCCGTCATCTCTTCCCCTGTCTTAGCAAACAAGGAGAACTTGTGTTCCAGAAGGTGCAGTTATGAGATAGTGGCACATTTTGTTTGTTTGTTTGTTTTGTTTTTTCTGAGTTGGAGTCTCACTCTGTCACCCAGGCTGGAGTGCAGTGGCATGCTCACAACCACCCCAGTGTCGACCTGCTGGGCTCCGGTGATCCTTCTGTCTTAGCCTTCCAAATAGCTGGAACTACAGGCATGCGCTACTACACCTGACTAAATTTTTGATTTAGTGTAGAGATGAAGTCTCATCAAGTTGCCCAGGTTGTTCTCAAACCCGTGGACTCAGGCAATCCCCTCATCTTGGCCTCCCAAAGTGCTGAGATTACGGGCTTCAGCCACCACGCCTGACCAGTGGTGCATCTATTAACCTGGATTCCTTGATGAAGTAGAGGCACCGGCCGACTTATGTTGGATATGAACTGTAATCAGAAATGAAAAAAAAGTGAAATAAAAAAAAAAAAAGGAATAAATACTTGATGTGTTAAGCCATTGGGATTTCCCAGTTTATTGTTACCATACCATATTCTAACTTACACTAACACAGTGTGTGCAAAAGACCTCCAGGCACCTATCATATGATTATAATGAGAAAATACATTTATATTTATAAAAAACTTATTTGAAAAGACTTAAAGTATGCTATACACTGGTTCTAACTTGGGATCTCCAGTGCAGTTGAAGACAGAAGTCATGTAGGGATCTGGTCACATGTGAGTTCTGGTCTAAACATTCAAGATGGTATATTCACATGGGGTGACTGAAGATGGCTTTCACTTGGGAGGTCACCTGGGGCTTTTAACTAGTGTACTAGCATGTGACTTCAGTCTCTCACTGTATGTCAGCTGGGTTCTTGGAGGGAATAAGTCCCCAGGGGTGAGCATTTCAAGAAAGCTAGGGATAAAACTGGAAGGCATTTTAACATCTAGACTTGGGAGAACCATAATTATCTCTAATGAATTATGTTATTCAAGTACAATGGAGGGACACACACACAAAAAACAGGAATTAGCTTTTGGATGGTGGGCCCCTATAGTACAGGTTTCCCCCACTAGGTGAGTGTTCTAGGAACCCATTGGCATCAGCAGACCTGCTAGCATTATTGTGAGAGACTGGGTTCAGCTTCAGCAAATTTTTTTTGGAGATTATTTCAGTACAGTTACCCATTTCATGTTGGATGAATTACAAACACACCTGCCCACACTGTGCTTTGTGTTCAACAATTTTTTGGACCAAAAACAGCATAACCCTCGTGATCCATTCGCTCTATTCATCCAATCTCACCCAGAACAACTTTTTTTGTTTCCCTGGAGGAAAAAAGAACTCAAAGAGAAATTTTCTGCTGATATGGAAGAGGTGAAACAAAAACAGGCAGAAGCTTAGGTATCAAAATTAACAAGTTCAAAAACTTTTGAGCATCAGAAAACACATCTCGATAGGTGTATTGCATCAAAGTTTACTCTGAGCATGACTAAAGTGTAAATATGTCAGAATAAATATACAGTTTTGTATAAACTTTGCTTTTTGGGGTTCCCTTCAGAAATCACTAAAGAAAGTTCAGATCAAGCTAGAGTTAACTTCTCAAAGGCAAAGGTGAAAAATAATTTGTATTTGCAGCTGTTTTTAATTTATCACACCCTCCCAGCATAACACACATTTTCATTCATACACACTCACAGGTTAAAATTATGGCAAGCAACAGCTATGCTTTGTTATAATTTGGTATCTGCACTTATCTCTATTTCTAAGATTTAGCTTATGTGCTTGGTAATAACTGATGAATAAATTCATGGACGGCACAGATATATACATCCTTGAGGTTTTCCTAGTGTCTTTCACAGTACCTTGATTTTAGATGCTCAGTAAATCTATTTTGAATAAAGGCAGAAGGCATATTTATATATGCATATATATGAACACACACACACATATATATTTTGTATAAAACGTCAAACTTAAAATCTTACCAAATTAACATGTAAAATGTAAAGCTATGGCTTATTTTTTTCATATGGGTAAAAGAATTTCAGTTGCAACATGGGAAGAAAGTAGGTGGAAGCTCTAGGAGTTATTTTTCATTTGTATTTATTTATATAAATATGATGAATAACAGACACTTTTAGTCAAAATATATTTACTTGA
The DNA here is from genome assembly GCF_000164805.1 of Carlito syrichta. Taxonomy (NCBI): domain Eukaryota; kingdom Metazoa; phylum Chordata; class Mammalia; order Primates; family Tarsiidae; genus Carlito; species Carlito syrichta. Next base: position 1,056,761 of record NW_007259195.1, on the reverse strand, counting down.
ATAATAGTGCCTCTGACAAAGCACTGAGAAAAAAAATATTATAAAAGAAAGATGTTCTACCAAACATTTTTTTCTAATGGAACCAGAAGTAATAAAAGAGACAAAAGGAGTCCTGGATAATTTTTGCAAAATGTATTATGGTTAATGTTATTGAGAATTTAGAAATTTTTTTTTCAGTTTGACTTGGTTTGTAAGTATATTGGCGTTTTTCTTCTGAGTTTGCCTCAGCTTAAAACTCAGGGGATGTGAAATTGAATTGCCAGTGTCATATCTACATATTCATGCAAATCAAATGAACTGTGAGTCCTGTAATTTATAGCAGGTCTAGAGGAGAACTAAACTTGCTTCTACCCCTTGTTCATACCCTTATGACAGGGGCAGCCATAGAACAAGCAGAAAGAACTTAGGCTTTCCTAAACTAAAATCTTGAGTCATTTTAGAAATTCCTTCCTTCTGTATTAATTACATATTAACTTTGATGCTACTTTCTAAATGTGGTCTCATGCAAGATCCTGGAAACATTACTATTTGATATTTCGAGTTCTATCCAGAAGAGAAAAATCTGTTAGAAATGAGCATAAATAGCAAAATGTAGAAAAACTGTTTTAAATATAAAATAATGGAAAAAATAAAATACAGTTAGTTAGACTAGAAGTTTAATGTGTGTCTTTTCAATACATACTTCAATGTTCATGAATTGTTATTCATGAATTTTATTATAAAATTCCTTGGCTTCACATACATTAGTTTTACCAGTTTTTTTCCGTGGACCTGTGTGAAAAATCAAGTACTTCTCTCTGGGGTTTTATTGATTGTTATTTATTATTAGACCCTTTTTTCCCTTCTTGGGAATTTACTTGCATAATTTTATTAAAATTTAAATTACAAGTCAAAAATGTACCAATTTTAAAGGAAATTACTACTTGTTATGAAATATCTAAAATATTTAATTTTTCAAAAGTAAAGTGAGTGCAATACTTCCTTTTGTACTACTGAAAATACTTTCAAAAGTCAAGTACAATGTTAATTTCAAATTGAGAGAAGGAAAGAGAGATTTGGTATAAAGTAAGACATTTCTGACAGTAGTTTAAACAACGAAGTAGAATATTTTCCTCTGAAAGTCATCAAATTATGAAATCACTTCTAACTATAAAAGATAAATCTACTTCTAAAACATTTAAGTATAAAACATTTATTGTAGCTTAAAAATCTGATATTTATTGTAGCTTTAAAAAGCTGTTAACTGTCTATAAGTGTTTTTATTTTGAAAAAGTGACATTTTTTAAACAAAAATAAGGAAGATAATAAAATTGATTTTTATCACTATAAGAAGGGTCATGAAAAGGAAGGGGGAATATATAAGATTACAGAAGGCATTTTTAATTTTCTTTGGTGTATGGGAATGTGTAAGTAAAAGAATTATAGTGGTGAGAGGGAAATATAGAGAAATAATTCTCTAGTATTTTCAGGAAGGCCTGCAGGCAAGACCTCGTGATGTCTAACTCATTCATATTTTTTAAGTGCTTTTTGAGGATGACATTCTTCTATGTCTGATACAAATTATGCAAAATAGTACATGCAGTGATTCAGGAAAAACTGCCCTATTGTGTCCTAGATTCTAAAATTCTAAGAAGAAAGTATCATAAATTTGACACACCAATTCGGAAAATTACGTAATATACAAAATATTAAATAGATAAAATGTATTTTTTATGTATAGCATCCTAGACATTTTATAAAATTAATATTGTACAATTAGCTCTTAAAAGAAAGATCTAGGAATTTGCCGTTGACAGAAATAAGAAATACTAATAAGTTTTTGTTTTTTATTTCCAAAAAATATTTATTGATACAATTAGCTAAAGTTGAATCATAAATAGAAAAACATTCCACCAGTCAAAAAGTTGACCATAAACAAAGGCTAGTAATCTTTTATAATTACATGATTCTTCTCCCTCTAAATTGCCTTGTTGATGCCTCTTCTTCAATATCCATCACGCCATAGTTACACACAAAATCTTAATAACAGGGTATTATAATATCAGTGTCCTTTCTGAAGAACAACTTGATTAACTAATGAGAGAACTTTAAGTGGTAGACTAACTAGCAATTCTGATCTGTAGAGATTTGTTACATAATGGACATTTGCCACACTTTGTGAGATCCAGCATCAGCTGATGATCTTCCTTTATTTTGGGTTGTGGTCTCACGGTACAAATTTAAATCTGTTTCTAGCTGTGCTGCCTTCAGGTATAATTCTCGGTGTATTCAGTTGTTACAACCTGCAATACTCTCTCTTTCTTTGTTTCTCTCCCCACACATCCTCCAGTCACCTGATAATGACAGGACATTATCAAATGTTGATTTATTAAAACATAATTTTTATATATTCTTCTACCATATTTATGAAGACAAAAAAATGTTTGGAGCAGAAAAATATTTGGAAATGAAAAACATTTCATCATTATTAGATGTACCTCATTTTTCTTCATGTGGCAGGCATGCTACTTGATGGCAATAAAAACAGTGATGTAAATGGTGAAGACAGTATATTCTTTTTTTCTCATAGTGTTTCATATACTCATCAAATATTATATCAGATTAAACTTAAAGGGTCAATTTAATTCATTTAACACATACACTTATTACAGATTAACTCCTGACGTTAGGGAGACCAGCAGCTGCCCTGAAAATGAGTTACATGCATTCTACAACAGGGCAGGTCACAATGCAATGTTTTGCAGCGTGGTCTGTGATACAGTCACAACTGAACCACCTGGGACACACACTGCAGAGGTACTAAGACAAATTCCCCAGGGAGTGGAGCCCAAGGATTCCCATTTTCAATGTTCACTCTGGATGACACAAAGGCACACTAGTGACAATTTGAGTGTAAAAAGGTAAATTCCTTTTCAAGAAAAAGTCAACTCTCAAAATGAAAATAGAAGAATTAATAATTTCTTCAAGAGCTTTGTGTTATATTTCACACAATCAAAATTTCTGGCTTTAAATGTTAGTTTTGAATGCATAGTTTTACATGCTAAACTTAGGGTGACAGCAATTCATCTCATCCAACAGTGAAGAAAACTGTCACAGATGTAAATTCTTTCAAATACTTTCAAATCAATGAAGCCTTAAGATTGGGATTAAAATGCCTTTAAAATTCTAGTTGTGTACACCATTTAATTCCTACTATTTTGATTGTTTAAGCTTTCTTTTTCTGCAACATCACTTTATCAAGCTTCCAGAGTGAGGTGCAGAATTGGGACAAGTATTTATCAGACCAATATAGGTCATAACCCCAAAGTGTCTTAACACTCTATTTAATTAGAAAATGGCAACTAACCTAGCTATAAAATTTCAAGAGAATATGAATAGCTGCCAAGAACCACATTTTAGAGTGTCTCAACTCAACTACAGGCTGGGCTAGAGACTAAAGAATGTACTTTGTTATACCAGTTTCTGGTAGATTATGCATATAAGTCAGTCAGAACTATTTAACAGATCTCTTTTGCTGTACTGTTTGCCCCAGCTGGTGATCCTACTTTCCTGGTATTGAGTCCTACTTACTTTATTGCTAAAATCTTGGAAAATACCCATGTCTTCAAGTCCTTACTTCACTGCAGAGCATTATCAGTATTAGAGATATACACCAAGCATATAGATTAATATAGATTTATAAATACACATTTTTTCAGCATTTTCCTTTTGGCTGGTGCTAGTGAGAAGGACTGTGTACTTTGTATGCATAATCAAAACAACTATGAATTAAGTAGGTATTAGAAGGCTCTGCAGATTCAATTGAATGACTTTGAGTTTAAAGTGTTACAGATTAGGGAAAATCCTTCATCATGCCTTGGAAATAAATTCACTGGGATCATGTCCAAACCTACACTTGAAAAAGGCAATTGTAGTACCAACTCTCAACCTGTGTTTTGTTTATTTAAGAGGTTGATAGGTGACATCCTTTAGAATAGTCATGCAATGCGCTAACATCACCAAGCACATTCATTCTTTAGCTTATTTTTTCCGACTACATCCAGCTTTGATGTTGATCATTTTTGTTGGCTCATTAATTCAATTTTCCTTTGTTCAAGAAAATCCCCAAATGCTGATGTTGAATTGCCAGAAATAAGAACACTGATGATAGAAATGGCACCAGAGAAATCATTGCTATTCTTGGCCACAGACATTTCCAGTCTGAACAATAGCTGTTTTCTTCATAGCTTTCACCAATGTCATATTTTAAGAGGGGATTTTGTGAGCTCAACAAATGAATGAAAAGGCTGCAAAATACATTGCAGGACTCTCTTGCAGGTAGGCAGGAAATTTGGAATAGATTATCAGGACAGAAAGTTATAAAGAGATGTCTAGATCAAAAGACAAAATAAAACTGCTGAAGTATGCTTTAAAATGCAGTGTGATTCAGTCAGCAGTTTAGTTAGTATTTTCCCAGCAGACATTGAATCCATTTTGATATGATGAGTAAGAGGAGGAAGGTCAAAAGATTGGGCTATTTGAAGACTTAAAAATATTAAGAATGCAATTTTCATAAGAATAGAAATATTTTCTATTATAATTCAATATAATAAAGTTCTCATTCTTTTAATGATAATTATTTAATCAAAAATGTTCACAGATTGCAAATGGAGAAGCAATGCTAGAATCTGATGGATATGAATGATAGAACATTAGGGCAGAAAGAGGTTATATATTTGTACTGTAACTATCTTCATTTCCTGACTTTTTTATCAATGCATGAGTCGAAAGTAACACATCCAATAGAACATTAAATCTAGCTAAAAAAACAAAAAAGTGGTAAAAAGTTTTATTGAAAAATAGTTAAAGCCTAGGAAAACTTCCCAAACTAACTGAAATCCTTTTTATCTTCCTATCTCTGCAGTTTCTCAAAAGTGATGACTGCTCCTACAATATTCCCTTCTAATCTTCAAATTTCTAATTTTTTCTCTTGCCATTCCATGCTAGGTTTTCTTCTTCTTCTTCTTATTCCTTAGCAATGTCTTTATTGTGTGGATCAAGGTAATCTTTCTCAGACTTTTTCTTTTCAATCTCTCTCATTGCTCCTAGCTATCAAAGGTCCAAATAGAAGTCCTCATTATTGGGTGATGACAGTAGTGGTGGTTGGTGTTGGGGGAACAGAAAGAGTATATACTTGTCTACATTTTTGCCTCAGTATATAAGTAAAAACTTTCTAGGCTAAAATTTCTAACCCTCAAAGTTCTTAAAAAGCATATAATTTACTTGTTCTCCTAGTTGATTAGAATGACATTTAATTTGGGATCCTCATTTTTAATTTAATAGGACACATTTTTAACTTAATGTAACACATGGCAAATGATGAGTAAATATGTGCTGGGATGAATTCCCACTATGAGACAAACATACTAAAACTACATATAACATTTGTGTTTAAATTAAAATTTATCTGGATGAAATACCTATGATATGCCAATGAGTTATACACATTATAAATTATAAGATGTGCTATAAACCTCATGTATTATTATGATTTCATGCTTTCTTTCTATGTGCCATGCAAGTCAAATCTTCTACTTTGAATATAATTATTACTAATCATAGTATTGATAATACAGAGAACAGTTGGAGACACTTCTCTATTTAATAATTTTGAGACCCAAAGAAACAAATACAGAATGTAAATAAGCAAAAGTATGTGCCAAACAAATAGAATACAGCAGCACATTTTTTCTTCTGCTGGAATAAATAAAATATTAAGTGAACTGAGTCATGTTTTATAAAGCCAACCTAATAAATGTATTGATCAATAAAGCCACTTATCTATGAATCTCATGAGTGACCTTTTTCATGAAAGAGCAAATTCCTAGAGACTCACAAATCCTATAGATACACCAATAGAAATCTATCCTCGAGTCCCTGCATCTTGTTGTTATAGGCAGTGGGATTCTGAAACCCACTGCCACCTACTCACAAGAGCTGATTGTTAAATCATGTTAGGTATTCTATGAGCCAGTTGTTAAATAGAGTTCTTAGCAAATGTTAACTTATATAAACATAAGATTAAATAGATTAATTAAAAATAATAATTAAAAATCATCTCTTTCAATAATTTCACTGTATTCTTTCGAGGTAATTTATGCCTGTTGCATCTGTATGGTAGAAATACTGTGGAATTTGGGGATACCATACATCTCTTCCCAATTCCATATTCAGGGATGTCATGTCAGCCTTAGAGGGAGTACTTCATAGAGATTGGCAATTGCTATAAACCATGAATTTTGTTTCCCCACAGAGCTAGTTGTTAAACATGTAAGTCACATTTCTATCAGATGTTACATAGAATGCCATGGCAGCCATCGAAGAAGATAAATCACACTTCCCCGATCCCATAAGCTATTATTCTTTGAGATCGCAGTTGGGAAAATATCATTTAACAGTCTAGTCAATAACAGTGAGGACTAGAGATTTCAGCATCTGCCTTCACGATGCTTTTGCTAGTCACCTCAGCATGGTACTATCCTCAGATTTTAGGTCATCGATACTCACAGTTAGGATTCCGCTGCATAGGAATCTTATCACTAAGAGTGTATTAGCTGACACGGGCAGAATATGTGGACTTCCTAACTGAATTGCATAAATTCCAAGTCTCAAGCAGATGATCTTGGCAGTTTGATAAGGATTTTAATATTTCTCAAGTACATTTAACTGTTAAAAAATTACAATTGATTTTTAATTGTATTGCTAATGTATCTTGTATTTTTTGTAAGTCCACACTCATTGAATATCTTTCCTTTCTCCCTTATCTCTTTGTTTCTTTAAAAAATCAAATCTCACTTAGAAAGACTTACCCCCTTAAAATGTCACACAACGCCTGACAGTTAAAGAGTGAAACTATAAATTTTTGAGTGATTAGAGGAGCTGTGAAATAAATTAACTGATTTAAGCTCAGGACAGTTTATCATGGTACTTATCTTAGTCTAGTGTTTCTCTATTTTTTTACGTTACCACCCCACTAAAGAAAAACATTAAATTAAATATAAATTCCTCCTAGTGAGAGAACCTAAATACTAAAGCATACAATTTTCTCAAGTAAGATTAAACTTTAGAGGGCCACAAACCATTATAATATCTGCCACCCCCCAATAAAACCAGTAAGAACCAATTTTCATCCTCTGGTGAAAATATCCTTCTCGCTGACTATCCTATTCTGAGCTAAACATGTACTTAGTTCTTTGAATTTTCCTCAAAATATCAATTGGTTTCCCCAGTTTAAAAAATATGCCTCTTATTAGAAAAAAGCTGGTTATTCAGAGGTATTGTATGTATTTATTGAACTACTTCTTTTAGTTCTTAGACTCTAAGTTAGATGTCTAGGAATATTGTATCAGCTCTTAGCTCTCAGCAACAGTGTACAATGAGATAGTCACCAGACATATATGGCAATTTATATTCAAATTAATTTAACTTAACTAAAATTAAAAATTTAGCTTCACTAGCCACATGTCTACTCTCAATAACCTATCCTATTAATAAGCACAGCTCTTGAACATTTCATCATTTCAGAAAATGCTATTGAATAGGCTATTAGAGACTCACTACTCAAACTGTGTTCCATAGACCATCAGTGCAGTTGTCATAAGAGAGTTTATTAGAGAAATAGGTGAACTTCACCCAGACCTGCTGAGCCATGATCTGCATTTTTCACACCATACTCTGGGTTTCAAATGAGGATCCATCAGGGTTGTAAAGAGGTCATTTTTGAGTCTGTCTTTAAATATTAACTTTCTAACAGATGTATAATGTTAAAATGTGCCTAAGTTTTGAGATGTAAACTCCTGGAGATCAGTAGTCTCTCTCTCAGCTTTTCTTTGTATCCAATGCCAGAGCAGCAATGAAGCCCCTATAAGTTGATTTTAATGATAACAATAATTATTGTACATTCATGATTTTCCAAGTTGTCTTGTGTAGTTAAACATGTTCATCATTTGCTATGTGTCTAAACCCAAAAATCTTTTGAACTCTGAAATCATACTTATCTAGTTGAGCTTCTCAGGAAAAAAGGGATGCAACAAAAGGAAATAACAAGGAAAATGCTGTTTCTCTGAGATACAACTTTTAGAACCATAAAAGTACTTTTCTCAGCATGAAGGGCCCAACACATCGCAAAGGCAGCTTTCTGGATGAGTAGAACTAGAAATCCACACCTGTACAAATGGAATGTGATAATGCAATTTCAAAATGAAATAATAAATAATTTGTACCTATCCTGTGTATACCAACCTAAGGATATTTAATATTATTATAAAATCATTAAAAAAATTTAGTTCTCAAAGTTGCAAACCCATTTACAATGGAAACTCTAGCTTCACATATATTGTATGCTATTTCATGGCTTATTCCATTAATTGTAAATTGCTTTTATGTCAATGAAAATTATTATGTTAAATATTGGAATACTGTGAGTCTTCTGAGGTAGATCATTCAACTATAATTATGTTTTACATTTTTTTTTCTTGAAGGTAAATGCTCATTTCTTTTAGAAATCCAAGGTTCTGGGAGAAACAGTTCTTGTAAAGCAATATAGGATTTAGTTCAAGCCCTGAAGATAATTAAAAAGTTTCGCAAATGGGTTGGCCCTGAAATCCAAATCTTGAGATAGACCAGGGATCCAAATAAAATAAGACAATCTGGCTCAAGCTTTATAAAATCATGCCAAAATTCCATCTTCAACTATTTTTTCAAAAAACAATATATGTTGTGGTGGCCAAACAGAAAATAATCACATTATTTTATGATGAAGACTATGGTTCATATCTTTCTCTAAAGTGAAATGAATTTTTTTCCCCTGTCTTAGCTTCTTCCGTTCAAGGATTGCAATTAATTAACATAATCATTAAATAAATTGTTCACAGTGAAATACCCATTTTCAAACTTCTAGATTCTTTTTTTTTTTTTTGAGTTGGAGTCTCACTCTGTCGCCCCGACTGGAGTGCAG
>NW_007259195.1:1038800-1047702 GCF_000164805.1 Carlito syrichta | reverse complement strand
CTCAGGCAGTCCACTCACCTCAGCCTCCCACAGCGCGGGATTACAGGCTGAGCCACCGAACCCGGCTCAAACTTCTAGATTCATAGACACTTAGAAGGACCTTTTCCTTCATTCATTCACTCTCACAAAGATCTTTTCCCTTTTGCTGTATTTGATACATTTGCTTCTAAAAAGCAGGAGGTTTAAAAAATATATATGCAGTAGGAACTCACACTCCTCAGTTGGTCCCCAAATGGCCTGCTGCATAAGCATTTTTACCACTAAGAATGTATTGTATTTTATCCCAAGTCCTATCAGTTCCAATTTTTAAGCTGTGCAGTCCTGGGGTAATTTTTATATACATTCTACTGTATAAATTCGTTTCGCAGATTACTTGCCCCCATCTGTGACAAGCTGTATGAGTTGTATGAGTTTAAAGGAATGTCATTGAGTATAAAAGGGAATGGATAATGCTAGAGCCAAGAGCACTACCTATAGATGACAGGCTTAGGCAGGGTGCCAAGAGGACAGTTTGAGCTGCCTGGAGCTCCAACATACCCTAGGTGGGCAGCAAAATAATAGAAAAGGTAAGAGAGCTAACTCTACTTTTACCTATCCTGTTTTGCCCAGGACAATTAAATTGGAAGACGGTTTGATGTACTAGAACTCTCTATTTTAATCAAGAATCCTGAATCTGAAGTCTGAAGCTTAGTGAATTTTAAGCACTAAGCTTATTAATTAAGTAGGTGATGTATTAATTCAAAAGTTTTACCAAGCGAAGTATACCAAGTAACAAAGCCTTTCTACATACCTAAGAAGATAATTAAAAGATCACGCCATGTTTGTTTATTTTTTTTCCATTTGCAAGAAAATTTTTATCTGAATTATCTGTTTATAATTTTCTCAATATCCATTTAACTGTCACACCGTTCATAACCAGGGTACTAGTTGAATTATAATTCACATATTTATAATTTTCTGGGTTTTTTTGTGTGTGTGAGTTGGAGTCTCACTCTGTCACCCACACTGGAGTGCAGTGGTGGAGAGCGGCCACTGCAGCCTCTACCCGCTGGGCTCTGGCGATGCTTCCGCCTCTGCCTTCCAAGTAGCTGGAACTGCAGGCGCGCGCTACCACACCTGGCTAATTTTTTTTGATTTATTGTAGAGATGAGGTCTCGCCAAGTTGCCCAGGCGGATCTCAAACCTGTGGGCTCAGGCAATCCGCTCACCTCAGCCTCCCAAAGCGCGGGATTACAGGCTGGGCCACCGAGCCCTGCTTCACATATTTATAATTTTCTAAGTTATCTTGTATAACTAAATAAGTTAATCATTTACCATAATTATGTATACTATTGATTCAAGAAAATAGTTTTTCTAAAATCATAGCCAGAATAAATGCATAGAAAAGAATGTAATTGAATAAACATATGGAAAGCAGAACTAACAGTGATGTAAATTCTGAAAGAAATAAAATTGCCCATAAAGTAAATTATTAATAAGATGCATTTGCAGGAATCATAAGACTTGACCTGGTAAAAATTGGCTACAAAAAAAAGGTAAACTTAGAACTATGTAGAAAAGTGTCTGTTTGTAAAACTTTCATTTAAAAAAGTCTTTTTAGAAAAGGTATAACAATCTTTGTTACATCTTTAAAAGATAATGCATCAATATGATGAAAACTATCTTTCATAAAAGTTAATAACAACAGCTTTAAAAACAGAAACATTTTAATAAGTATTTTTAGAGCAATATATACCGTTTTGAAATTAATAGAAAATTATGAATATTTATTTTATGTTCACATTCACTCTAGTTATTATATTCTCATAAGAATACTCATAAAGTAAACGTACTGAAGAAAGTACATTAAATCCTTTCTAATTAATGCTGTACTTATGAGGACTAAAAAAAAGCTGAAATTTATTTATAAAAAATTGTGTATTTATTCTTACATGTTTAAACTCTAGTTATTTTCAAATACTCTCCGTGTAATGCAATACACCTATGGAGATACTTTTTCCACTGCTGAAAACAGTTTTTGAACTTGTCAATTCTGATGCCTTTTAGTGTTTCTGCTGTTTCTTGTTTTACTTCTTCCATATCTGCAAAAACGTTTCCCTTTGAGAACTTTTTTTCATCGGGGAAACAAACAAACAAGCAAAAAAGTCATTCAGGGTGAGATATGGTGAATAGGGAGGGTGGGGCACAAGGGTCATGCATTTTTGGTCCAAAACTGCTGAATACTCAGCACAGTGTGGGCAGGTTGTTCGTGTCAATCACCCACCATGAAATGGACAAACTCAATGAAAGAATCTCAAAAAATAAAATAAAAAAAAAAAATGTGCTGAGGCTGAATGAAACTTCTCACAACAATGCTAACTGGTACACTGACGCCAATAGGTTCCTTGAACACTTACCTAGCAGGAAAAACATGTACTATAAGGGGCCTGCCCTCCAAAAAATAATTCCATTTTGGGGGAAATCCCCTTCATATAGGCTTATATCAACATTTGTTAAAGGTTTTTTCTACCTCTAGACAACTAAAACTTAGCTAACAATATTACGTTTCTTGGATTCCACAACCATATCCTAGAAAACAAACAACACTTTAATTTCTACATCTTCTCACAACTCTACAAATGACTGACTTAGTTGCACAATTTAGTGATACAGTGGCTTGCATAAATCCACTTTAGAAGTTTAAACTATAGCCGGGCTCGGTGGCTCAGCCTGTAATCCCGCGCCGGGAGGCTGAGGTGAGTGGATTGCCTGAGCCCGCGGGTTCGAGACCCGCCTGGGCAGTGAGACCTCATCTCTACAATAAATCAAAAAATCAGCACATGTCTGTAATTCTGGCTACTCGGAAGACTGAGGCGGAATTATCGTCGGAGCCCAGCAGGTCGAGGCTGCGGTGGCCGGGAGCAGCCACTGCACTCCAGTCTGGACGACAGAGTGAGACTCCAACTCAAAAAACAAAAAAAGTTTAAACTATAAAATTTCAATTACAAATGTTCAAGAACCAAAAAGAATTATGTATATAATATTATTTAAATTGTATTTTGCGTAGATACTATTAAAAATACATGTTTCATTTTATACATATTTTGTACAAATAATTTAAATACAGTAGTTTACCCCAAACTACATGTACTATATCAGACATTTAGAAATTAAGTCTTCTTTTTATAATTTATACTCTCTTAAATGGTATAGAATTCTGGGTTTAATAATACAATATTCTGAATAATAAAGAGAAACAAAACATCGCGTCTTCCTCTTTCCTTGGTTACTCTTGTCTGGCAGAGATGGAAACCTTTTAAATAAGGAGGATTGAATATAACGAATTTGTGGGGAAGCACTGAAGCAAACCACATGATGTAAGAGCAGGAAGCAGCTGCCACCACTCATGCTGGGGAATAAAGGAAAGTGATTAGGATAACCAGAACCCAGGAGCAGGTCTCTGAGTGGGGGGCACTGCCTGACTATAGCTGATATCTCTGAGCAGGAACAGTAAAGTGGAAAAGGCTGAATGCTGAAACCCATTGCCATTGTTGAGATGCTGGGACACAAGCCTCAGCAAATGGGAATAAAGTCCCTCCTCCTCTCCTCCTATCCCCTCGACTCTCTAGATTTCCTATGGACAGAATGTAAAGTGAAGCCAATTTTAAAGAAGTCTGTGAGGTGTAACTTGCACAGTTCCAGTTCCAGTTACATAGAGAAGGGTAGATTTGGAGCTGAGTGACAAGGATAAAAATCTAGCACAACTATAAAGCAGTCATTGGCAAGGCTTGTTTATTACATTATTTGAATGCACATATCAAGGTTCATTTAAGTCTCATTACAAATAATATTTATTAAAAACGATTCAATATTAATAAAATATTTTTCTGCTATAAAGCTACAATTCTTGGACTCTCAAGTTCATAGGCTTAAAATTTACTTATGTTATTCATACTTAATTCTACATTTAATTAAATGTTCCTGATATGGAACATTCAGGAGATGGTGTTGTGTAGAGGAAAGAACACTAGATTTTACATATGAATAATTAGTTTTCAATCCCGTTTTGATCACTATTGATTTTGGACAAATCTCTTAAAAATTGCCTGGACCCTCTATTCCTCTTTGTGGAGTTTATTGATGATTTCTAATGTCATTTCAAGATTCAGGAGCTGGAAATGTATTTTGATTAAATAAATTATAGAAGAATAATGCAATATACTTTGTTATTTTTTGAACAGGGTGATATGATAGAATTTACATGCATTACATGACTTGATCAACCCATTGCTTCCATATACATAGCTGCTTTGTTACATAAAAGGAAAAATTCTCTTAGTAATAGCACTTTGTTGAAAGAACTGCTCAATTGTAACAGAACTAGCTCTTTGTTTTGTACAAAATAATTACATTATTGCTGAAGTAGGAAAAAAATGCAATTCTATTTGCCCAGAATTAGAAGAACATTGAGAACTATTGCCTTAATTGTGCCCTTTTCCATAAATGTTATAATTTGGAAGGGAAAATACAAAGTACTATAGTTATTTTAAAACTCAATAAATTGAAACTTCTGAATAATCAATCTAGCATATATAAAGAGCTTGAGATGTGGAATAATTTAACATTTGGAAATCTTGCCATTATTCTGAAATGTTAAAATAAGAATCAAATTAGCAAAAATATTGGCTTTTAAAACAGGATAAAATTTAGTAGAGAAATAAATGGAAAGGACTGTCTAGATAAACATGGAAGAGAAAATCCTGAAGTCTTAATGGTGACCCCAAGCCACTACAATTCTGGAATTTATTAAAAGGAATAATTCATGAAGCATTTGGAAGTAATCTTTCTACTATATTATGCATTCATGAGCCATTTATTAGGGTATTATGGCTACTTTTGGTCACTACAGTTTTTAAAAGATGTGGACAAACTGGAAAAGATCAGGGAAGAATGAGAAAAGTGAATAAAGGTTTAGAAAATAGTGTCCCAAGGAAAGGTTTAAACTTGAAATGTGTTGCTTATAATAGAGAAGAAAAGCCCATGGGGATAGTCTAAATGTTTTTAAATACTTGAAGAAGTTTCATAAGATTGTAACTAATTAATATATTTTTTCTCTACACCAGTGCTGCCTAGAACAAAAGGGAGTTTGATTAGAAAACATTATATTGTGTATATACCCCCCAGTAAACTTGTTTGCTTTTCTGTCTTTGGTCCAGTGACAGAGCTGCTAGAATGTTACTTCAGTAATCCTCAAGGGGATAAATCTCCCGTAAATTCTGAAAGAGATCTCTGTCTGTCCAAAGGCGCTTCCCTGGTCGAGGAAAAGGCCTCTATAGGTATCTTCTTCTATGTTTTGGAAGATGTAGGCCCAGGACATTTAGTCAAACAAACTTTACAAGGGTAGGTGGATACATTGGAAAGAAAAGGCACATAGGGTCTTTTGAGTTTTGATAGTTAGAAAAAAAGAAGACAGCTAAACCTCTAGGCAGGTAGCCACTGGTCCAGAGGTACAAAGACAATTGCTGTTAATATTTTGAAACAACAGAAACTGAGTGATGGCTGAATGTGTCTGAGAGAGAGGAGCAAAATAGCTGGATTTTGTGAGTCTGAGCAGTGAAGATTCTTCTTCCATGTTCATTTTCAGAGAATAAGATCCTTCTTTGAAGATTCACGGACTCAGTCACCTAGCTGACTGTAGAGGACCAGTTGTCAACAGGGACACCATGTGGTAGGGAAAAGCAATGGCAGTAGAGAATGGTGAGAAATCAAGCTTTTCCAGCTCAGTAGGGAGAAGCAAAAGCCCACAAAGAACGGGGGGATATTTGAGACCATAATAAAGATATGATTGCATGTAGAGCCCAAGTTGGAAGAGTAGCTATGTATAGAAACAGCTATCTTAAGAAGGTATGTTTTAAAGACAAAAGGAGTAATTAAAAGATGTTAACTTGAAAATATTTAATGATTTGCCAATATCATTTCCTCAAAAAGTTGTTTGTAATTTGCCTAAATGAGATCAGATCATCCCATTTTCAATTCCCCTGGCACCATGAACGTCTACTCAGAATTCATCAAAATTGAAAATTTGAATTTATAGCTCTATTGTTAACAAGCATGTCTCCTTCTGCAGACTGTGCCTTCCACAAGAAAAGTTGTATGCATCTCACCTTTGTATCTTGAGCACAGGCTCCATTAGGCTCACAGGATTACCATATATTTTCAGTCTCTGTCACAATGATACATAACATTCAATGTGTCACTTGGCACATAACCCATGCTCCATAAATATTTAGAGATTAAATATCATCTTTCAATAGTCTAAAAGTTAAAGTTTGGTGACAAATACGTCTGAAGAAAGAATAAAAATGTAAAAAATTAAAATTAAAAAAGTTAATCACATTATTTTAAAAACTTTTTGCAATAATGAAAATCCCAGGCTCAGAGAATGTCACTAATGCATCTTTCCAAACATTAAAAAGAAAAATGTAAATAAGAAATGACACCAATCATGTATAAATTCTTCCAAGTAGTAGAAAAAGAGGTAATAGTTTCTAATTCATTTTATAAAGTTAGTGTCCAAATCTTATTCCAAACACTGGCAAGGGTATTAAAGAAAGGAAAATTACAGACCAGCCATAAGCATAGATGTAAATATCTTCAATAAAATATGAGCATTTTGAATTCAGTATGTTTTTATATATACATATACATCATACCAAAGAGGATTTTTCACATATGGAAAGTTAGATTAATATTGAAAATCAATCTGTACTTTACCACACCAAAGAAAAAAGAGGAAAGAGGAGAAAACATCCATCATTCTTTTGATAGATTTACAGGGTGGGGTGTGGTGGCTCATGCCTATAGTCCCAGCAAATTGAGAGACCAAGGTGGGAGGATTACTTGAGACCAAGAGATTCAGACCACCCTGGGCAACATAGTGAGATGTCATATCTACAAAAAAGAGAACTCTTTTAAAAGCCAAGGGTGGTAGGAGGTCCTCATTGCTGTTACCGTATCTTGGATTCAGGGGGTACACACACATACCCATTGCACTGTCATACAGAGTGGTTGGCAGTGGGGAGTGGGTCTCAGGGAAACCATACCACCATCAGTGAGCAGAATGACTTGCAAGTAGTTTCTGAATCCTAGCTCCCCATCCTCCAGCTTATTCAGCTCTCAAAACTACAAGAGACAGCAAAGCTTCCCACCCACAGCCCTGTTTCAAAATAGAACAAATTCAGAGTCCCGAATTGGAAATCCAGCCAGTAAAATAAGGCAAGCAAAAGAAGACAATTGGAACAAAAGAAATGAAACCATCATTATTCACATTCATAATAATTGTGTACCTAGAAAATATAAAGAACTTACAGTTAGAATCAATAAGTAAATTTAACAAAGCTGTGCAACATGTGTTTAATTTACACACATCGTATTTCAATACCAAGGTAAGATGGAAAAAATTGATATTTTTATGTTAGCATCAGGAAACATCAAATATCATAATAAAAATAGAAATACAGAAATAATTCTATCAGAAAGCCAAATAAGGCAGAGTCCCTACTCTGGAAAAGTACTCTGTTAGGGAACAGGCAAATTACAAAGCAATGTATACATGCAGAGGACAAAACATCGTCATAGCACAGATAATAGAACAACCAGTTTAGGAGAGTGGAGGTAGAAAGACCTGGGTGTGCGTGACAAATAAGTTTGATTCTGAGAGACCATAAAAAGGATAATGCATAAGTGAAAGAACAGAGTCCAAAATGGAATTTCTCTGGTTTCATTGAGCTTATACATGATAATAATCCTTTCCTGGAGCCCTGGACAAGTCACAGGACATTGAGATTAACATCTTCGTCCTAAAAATTTGTCTTTTAGCTACTGGCCCTGCCCTTCTCATTCATCTGAGCCACCCATTGATCTGGTTATCGGAGATACCAGAAACAGACCCTATCACCATGACCTCACCTCCTGTGAATGCTTGCATGCTTGCCTGCTCCACCTCCCCCAAAATAAGTTTAAAAAACTTCTAGTCTCATTGTCATGCTTTCTTTAAGTGCATGGCTCCCTCTCCACTCTTGGAGAGGTAGATCCACCCCTGTTGTCTGATCTACTTTCTTTTTTTTTTTTGAGTTGGAGTCTCACTCTGTTGCCCAGACTGGACGAGAGTCTGGTGGCAGGTCCCGGCCACTGCAGCCTCGACCTGCTGGGTTCCGGTAATCCTTCCGCCTCAGCCTTCCAAGCAGCTGGAACTACAGGCACGCGCTACCATGCCCGGCTGATTTTTTGATTTATTGTAGAGATGAGGTCTTGCCTGCCCAGGCAAGTCTCGAACCCGCGGGCTCAGCAGTCCACCCACCTCAGCCTCCCAAAGGCGTGGGATTACAGACTGAGCCACCAAGCCTGGCTTGATCTACTTTCTAAATCAACTATCTTTGCTAATCCAAAAAAAATTTGAAAGACTTCTATCAAAAGATGTCCAAAGCCTTTACACTAGAAAACTAACATTCTTTTTGTTTATTTAAAAATTTGTTTTATTTTTTATTTTTATTTTTTTGAGTTGGAGTCTCACTCTGTAGCCCAGACTGGAGTGCAGTGGCATGCTCCTGGCCACCTCAGACTCAATCTGCTAGCCTCTGACAATCCTTCTGCCTCAACCTTCCAAGTAGCAGGAACTACAGGGTCATGCTACTACACCCAGCTAATTCTTGATTTTTTGTAAAGATGAGGTCTTGCCAAGTTGCCTGGGTGGGTCTCAAACCCGCGGGCTCAGGCAATCCACTTTCCTCTGCCTCCCAAAGTGCTGGGATTACAGACTGAGCCACTGAGCCTGACCTTTTTATGTTTTTAATTTTAAAGATGTGGGGTACAATTCAGGGTTAGGCATACAAACGTTGATTATGCAGGTACCCTTGTTGATGAG
>NW_007259195.1:1030182-1038625 GCF_000164805.1 Carlito syrichta | reverse complement strand
TTCCATGTTTTTGCTATTGTGAATGGACCTGCCACAAACATATGTGTGCAGGTATCTTTTTTGTAGAATGATCTGAGTTCCTTCGTGTATATTCCCAATAGGGAAATTACTGGGTCATATGGAAACTAACATTCTTAATAAGGTCAAGGAAAACTTAAAAGGAAAGATTACTCATGCTTACTGGAAGTATAATATTGGAAAGAGTAGTATAAAGATTTAAGTATAAATTCAAAGCAATCATGGCCAAAATCTCAGCAGGTTTATTTTTTTAAATCAACATTGATAAGCTTATTTTAAAATCTTTATTGAAAGTCCAATATTGCTAAGGCAGTTTTGAAGGGGAAAGCAATGCTAGATCCTACCAAATATCAAGACATGTTATAAAGGTGTAGTAATTAAAACAATTTCATATTTTTGCAAGGATAGACAAGTTGAACAATAGAACAATGTTGAAAAACTAAAACTAGCTGGGCTCGGTGGCTCAGCCTGTAATTCTGTGCCTTTGAGAGGCTGAGGTGAGTGGATTGCCTGAGCCCACGGGTTTGAGACCTGCCTGGGCAGCGAGACCTCATCTCTACAATAAAATAAAAAAATCAGCCGGGTATGGTAGCGCATGCCTGTAATTCCGGCTACTCGGAAGGCTGAGGCGGAAGGATCGCCAGAGCCCAGCAGGCGAAGCTGCGGTGGCTGGGAGTTGCCACTGCACTCCAGTCTGGGCGACTGAGTGAGACTCCAACTCAAAAAAAAAAAAAACAACAAACAACAACAACAAAACACACACACACACACACACACACACACACACAAAAGAAAAACTAAAACTAGTCCCATATAGTGTTGTCTGATTATGGTGGAAGGGCTCAGAGATATGTGCAGTTTATATCTCCCTTAATAAATCAAAGAGTTATTATTTCAGTTGTTAGAAATGCTACTGGAAGATGGTTCCTGATGGTCAGCCCTCTATGGAGATTGTCTTGGCTGGAGAAAACTGGCTTGCTCAAGATAACATTTTCTTCTGGGTTTAGCCCGCAGCCAGCACAGGGGTGTAAAGGCTCAGTCCCCTCTCCTCAATTCAAGGCAACTCTGAGAAAGGTCACCCCAGCTTCAAATCTTTCTATGGAATCCAGATAAGCTTTTATCAGGACAACATTTCAGCTCAATTTCTCTCTCTACACTTCTGTCTCCTTGCTTTCTCATTTACAGTTGTGGAATCCCAAGAGCACTTCTTAATAAATGTCTGGCAAGCTAATCTTCATCTCAGAGTCTGCTTCATATGGAAGCCAAATTATAGCAGTAAGTGCCAGGAGTGTTCAAAAAAGCAGATGCTAAAAAGTGATTTCAGAGCTGAATCATGAGCTACTTGGCTGGAGAATGACCGGGGACTACTGCAAAGTCAACTAAGTAGTAATCCCAGTTGCAGCTGCTAGGCCAGATGTGCTTATCTTTGCTAGAATAGAATAGCAGGTGCATGATATATGGCCACTGAGTTGATGAATATGTTCCTTTCCATTTATAATCAGAAAAGAGGATCATATACAGTTTGCATTTACTTGGAATAGAGAGAACATTTATGGACATTTCTCATTTTGTCCCAGGACTATCTTAACTCTTTTGCACTGTGTCATAATACAGGGTACAGAGGCAATCTAAACCCTCTGTACATCCCACAAATAAAGAGACTACTTTATTAATGCCATTATCTTAATTGAACTGGATGGGCAAGGAATAGTTATTGGATTGGAGGTTTTGATAAGACCCATGTGTTCCAAATTGTGGGAAGCAAAACCCACAAAGATTCAGGAATCCACCACATCAGTAAAATATTCAGGGGACCAGTGATCCTTTACTCTCCAAAGTAAAAGGTAGATCTTTATAGCTAGTTTTAAAAAAAGAAATTGTAGAGGCAAAGTCTCACTATGTTGTCTACGCTGGTCTAGAACTCCCAGGTTCAAGTAATTCTCTTGTCTCGTCTCTCAAAGTACTAGGATTACAGGCATGAGTCACCATGCCCAGTCTGTACAGGAACATTTTTTTAGTGGACAGAGCTTTGGGCAAGGGCCTGGTCATGAACTTTGTGTAAAAAGAGAAATAACTCTAAGTGAGAAATATATGGACTCAAGCTCAGGGGCAAGTCTTTTCTAGCCAGTTAGGTGTTGGGAGAGGTAAGATTGGAAGATTTAGGATAAGAAGCTCTTAAGCAGAAGCATTTGAATGAACATATGGGAGTGGGGCATCAGTGTGAAAATCTCTGTGTCACATGTTAATGACCACCAGAGAATATCCATAAAGAGCCACTATCAAGGTAGATGCAATTACTCAGCCAGTTGACATTAGCCAACCTATTATCAGTCAACTCAGTGCTGACACATGAATATATGATAAAATAGACAGGGTAGCAGGGATAGGGAATGTGCATGGGTCCTAGAGCATATATTCCCAAGGCTGAACTATTTCCTCTTACTACCAAATGTCCAGTCTGCCCTAAACAGAAACAATATTCATCTTCCTACATGGCATCTTCTTTTTTAGTTTAGAAAATATAGTTTATGAGTTCTGGTAAGATGGCGACGGCATAGGTGGATTTGTGAGACTGTTCGAATGTGAGTTCCCAAAAAGACTCTTTTTCTTTTTTTTTTTTTTTGAGTTGGAGTCTCACTCTGTCGCCCAGACTGGAGTGTAGTGGCCACTCCCGGCCACCACAGCCTCGACCTGCGGGGCTCTGGCGATCCTTCCGTCTCAGCCTTCCAAGTAGCTGGAATTACAGGCTCACGCTACCACGCTCAGCTGATTTTTTGATTTATTGTAGAGATGAGGTCTCGCTGCCCAGACGGGTCTCGAACCCGCAGGCTCAGGCAATCCACTCACCTCAGCCTCCCAAAGGCGCGGGATTACAGGCTGAGCCACCCAGACCGGCTCCCAAAAAGACTCTTACTTTTCTTCCCACAGCCCCTTGCCCACCACCAGCCACACTGGTACGAGGCCTGGGGACCTTTGGTCCCACGCAGGGCCAGATATTGCGGCCCCCCACTGCGGCTGCTCCACTATATGTGACTCCCGCCTGCTTGGGAGTCACAGGTTTTGGCTCCCTCCCTGGCTACATCGTCTTGCCCAGCACCCAGCACCAAGCTGCCAGTCATCCAGGGAGGCTCTGGGCACCCACCCCTCAGAGAGACCGGTCCCATTTCTGGCTGAAGTACCCTGTGAGGGATCCAGGGCCACTGCCTGCCCTTTGGAGCTTTGGAGCTCTGGAGCCCTGGGCCCACCCTGGCTGAGGCACTCAGTGCACGACCCCAAGCTTGTGTAAGGGAACAGAACCCCAAGCTTGTGTAAGGTGCTGATTGGAGGCTTCCAGCTCCAGAGGAGGGAATGCCCAACTCCTTCCTTCCTCCCAGCCTGTTGGTGACACCCTGGATCCAGTGCCCAGCTGTGCAACTGATCCCCGGTGCCTCTTGCCCAGAGACCTAGACGAGCATCCCTGAAAGTGAAAGTGAAGCTACCACCTCCACCATTCTCCAGGCAGATTTGCATTGCCCCGCCCACCTATCAGAACCTCCACCTCGGTTCCTAAGGTAACATCGTTAAACAGGAGACAGAGCCCCTCCTCTACGCTGAACAGACAGAGACAACTAAGCGTCACAGATCTCCCAGGCAGCAGGCTAGCTGCCTGCAACAAAAACAAAGGGGAGAGGCTGGATATCAGAGTTCAAGTGACTTTAGACACTAAGGAAAGATTCCAGAGCTGGTTTGATCTCTTATTTTGACCTTTGATTTTATCATTCTGACTGTATGCTTTGCTCACTATTGCTTGCTTTCTAACTTACACTGTCTGTTTCATGATTTTATTGGTCTGTCTCTGTGTAGCTACCAGTACTCTTTAGGAAATTTTCCTTCTGCGTTTTTTTCACTTCTCTCCGGCCTTGTGTCTCTTTTTCACCTGTTAGTTGGTATGTATGTCTGTTTTCTCTCTCACTCTTCTCTCTTTCAAACTTCCAATTGACCCCCCCTTCCTCCATTATTATCATCTTTTATACCTCCTTTTGCTCCAGGGACCAAAGCTATACCCCGCTGCACAGACAGATTGTAAGGCAGTGGGAAATAGGTTCCAGTGTGCTCATACACCTGTTGGTGGATGCTGTAATCAGCATATGGATTCTGAAACACAGTTTCCCCCTCAATTAAACCTCAAAACTGTGAAAAGTACAGCCCGCAGCCCACACTCCAACCTCAAAAGTGAACAAAGCCAGAGGACCTTCATAAGGAAGAATAGGAGATTATACAAGTGAAACGAAAGCAATCACACCTTCCCTGAAAAACAGAATTAAAGAAGGGGGGAAGGGGGAGAGAGAGAAAAATCTACACAAATGAAAAAAAAACCAAAAGAAGAATATGGGTCTCTCCTAGACCCCTGGGAGGGCAGACACTGAGAAAACTGACTTTGGAATGCAAACAATGAAGAGCCCCTAGAATGACTGGTCTCAAACTACAAACCTAGACATCAAGACATTAATGGAGATATTAAAAAGAATTGAGGAGAGTCAAGAAGAAACTAAAAAGGAGCTGATATATGAGATAACAGTAATGAAGAATACTGTGAATGAAATAAATACCAAACTGATAAGCATGGAAAGTAGAATTACCCAAGAGGAAGAAAGAATCTCAGAGCTTGAGGACCAAAATATAGAACTAACCCCAACTCAAAAACACAGAAAACAAGCTCAAAAAGACAGAACAAAACCTTCAAGAGATGAGTGATTACTTCAAGAGACCGAACCTAAGAGTAATTGGTTGTCCGGAGATAAAAAGAGAGACAGAGACAACACTGGAACAAACTTTCCATGAGATCATTCAAGAAAACTTCCCTTATCCCATCAATGATGCAAAAACTCAAACACAAGAGATTCAGAGAACCCCTGCAAGACAACAAATGAGAAGACCAACTCCTAGACACATAATAATTCACCTAAACAAAGTAAGCATAAAAAGAAAAAATCCTAAAGGCAGCAAGAGAAAAAGACCAGATCACCTACCATGGAAAACCAATTAGAATAACAGTAGATTTATCTACAGAAACTCTGCAGGCTAGGAGAGCTTGGAGCCCTATCTTCAAAGTCCTAAAAGATAAACAATTTCAACCAAGAATAACCTACCCAGCCAGGTTAAGCTTCATCAGCGAGGGAGAATTAAAATCTTTCCCAGATATCCAATCCCTAAGAACTTACGCTTCCACCAAACCACATCTACATGAAACACTTAAGAAAGTACTAAACACAGAAGAAAAGGGGGGATAAAAGGACAACGTTCTTCACAAGAGTACAGGAAACATAATAAAATACACATGAACCAACCCCAAAACCGAAAGAAAGACAATAAACCAAGTGGAAGAACAATTCTATAAGAACTCTATGATAGGGATGAACTCTCATATTTTAATAATTAGCCTGAATGTGAATAGACTAAATGCACCACTGAAAAGACATAGAATGGCAAATCACCAGGCAACAATATAATGCCTTCAAGAGACCCATCTCACTAGAAAGAACATACACAGACTCAAAGTAAGAGGATGGGAAACAAATTTTCAGGCAAATGGAACACAAAAGAAAGGAGGAGTCGTGATCCTAATTTCAGACAAAATACCATTTAAGCTATCAAAAATTAAAAAAGATACAGAGGGCCACTACATAATGATAAAAGGTTCACTCCATCAACAAGAAATATCTATCCTAAACATATATGCACCTGCCATAGGTGCACCAACTTTTATAAAGCAGCTTCTAGGAAAACTAAAGAAAGATATTGACTCTAACACCATCCTAACTGGGGACTTTAATACCCTACTCACAAATCTAGACAGATCATCAGGACAAAAAAATCAGCAATGAGATCTGGAACCTCCATGTGACTCTTGATCAAATGGACTTAATTGATACCTACAGAACACTCCATCCAAAGACCACAGAATACACATTCTACTCATCACGGCATGGAACGTATTCTAAGATCGACCACATAATTGGCCATAAATCAAGCATAAGCAAATTTAAAAGGACTGAAATTTTACTATGCACCTTCTCGGACCACAGTGGAATAAAAATAAACATTAACACCAACAAGGTCCCCCCTCAAACCCACAAAGACATGGACACTAAACAGTATGATGCAACTCCTGATTCAATGATGAAATCAAAAGAGAGATCAAAAGATACCTGGAAACAAATGAAAATGAAGAAACATCTTACCAAAATCTCTGGGATGCCATGAAAGCTGTAGTAAGAGGGGAATTTATATCCCTACAAATGCACATGAAGAAAATGGAAGGATCACAAATTAACAGCCTAACAAGCCACCTAAGGAAGCCGGAAAAGCAAAATCACAAAAACCCTAATTTCAACAGAAGAATCCAAATCACCAAAATAAAAGCCCAAATCTAAGACATAGAAGACAAAAAGATAATCCAAAAAATCAGTGAAACAAAAAGCTGGTTCTTTGAAAGCACAAACAAGATTGATGGTCCCCTAGCTAGACTGACCAAGAAAAAGAAAGAAAAAACCCAAATAAGCACAATCAGAAACACAAAAGATGAAGTCACATCTGACCCTGAAGAAATATAAAAGATCTTTAGAGACTACTATGTACACTTGTATGGAAAGAAACTTGAAAACCTCAAGGAAATGGAATACTTTCTGTCATCATACAACCTGCCTAGGTTGAAACAAGAAGAAATTGAGACCCTAAATAGACCAATAATAATCAAGGAAATTGACTATGTAATAAGAAAACTACCTACAAAAAAAAGCCCTGGACCAGATGGTTTTCCAGCAGAATTCTACAAGACATTTAAGGAGGAGTTGATTTCAATCCTAGTGAAGATATTTCAGGCGATTGAGAAAAATGGAACCCTCCCTAAATCATTTTATGAAGCTAACATCACATTGATACGCAAGCCAGGTAAAGATCCAACAAAGAAAGAGAACTACAGGCCAATATCTTTGATGAACATAGATGCTAAAATTCTCAACAAGATCCTAGCAAACCTGATTCAACAACACATCTCAAAAATCATCCATCATGACCAAGTTGGCTTCATCCCTGGGATACAAGGCTGGTTCAACATTTGTAAAACCATAAATGTAATTAAATACATCAACAGATGTCAAAACGAAAACCACATGATTATATCATTAGATGCAGAAAAAGCTTTTGATATAATCCAGCACCCCTTCCTGATAAAAACCCTCGAACATCTAAGCATATGGGAAACATACATCAAAATAGTAAAAGCCATCTATGAGAAACCCATTACTAGCATACACCTAAATGGACAAAAATTAGAACCATTCCCCAGAAAACTGGAACAAGACAAGGATACCCACTCTCACCACACCTGTTCAATATAGTATTTGGAGTCCTGGCTAGAGCAATCAGAGAAGAGAAGGCAATCAGGGGTATCCAAATAGGAAAAGAGGAAGTCAAATTTTCTCTCTTTGTGGATGACATGATCATGTACCTTGAAAACCCAAGAGAATCTGTCAAAAACCTCCTTACACTGATAAAGACCTTTGGCAAAGTCTCAGGGTATCAAATAAATGTGCGAAAGACAATCGCATTTCTTTACAACAATAATAAACAAACAGAAACTCAGATAAAAAGCAAAATTCCATTCACAATAGCCACAAAAAAAATGAAATACCTTGGCATCTTCCTAACCAGAGACATGAAAGACCTTTATAATGAAAACTACAAAACTCTGCTCAAAGAAATCAAAGATGACACAAACAAGTGGAAAAATATCCCATGCTCATGGATTGGAAGACTCAACATTGTGAAGATGTCCATCTTACCTAAGGCAATCTACAGATTCAATGCAATACCAATCAAATTACCAGCAACATTCTTCTCAGACCTAGAAAAAACAACACAGGAATTCATATGGAAACACAAATGACCAAGAATAGCCAGAACAATCCTCAGTAAAAAAACCAAAGCAGGTGGTATCATATTACCAGACTTCAAACTTTACTTTAAAGCTACAATCATCAAAACCATTTGGTATTGATATAGGAACAGGCATATAGATCAATGGAATAGAATTGAGATTCCAGAAGCAAAACCTCAATTTCTCAACCAACTCATCTTCAACAAAGCCTCCACCACCTACCACTGGGGAGAGGAGAACCTATTCAGTAAATGGAGCTGGGAAAACTGGCTGACCACATGCAGAAGATTGAAACAGGACCCCTATCTATCCCCATACACAAAAATTAACTCTAAATGGATCAGATACCTAAATGTAAAACCTCAAACCATAAGAACCTTAGAAAATGAAGGACGTACCCTCATGGAAATTGAAACTGGTATCCAATTCCTGAACAAAACCCGAAACCCACAGGCCATAAGGGATAAGATAGACAAATGGGACCTCATTAAACTGACAAGCATCTGC
>NW_007259195.1:1028079-1029801 GCF_000164805.1 Carlito syrichta | reverse complement strand
CTCAATCACTCTATCAAAAAGATACCTGCACACAAATGTTTTATTGCAGCATTGTTCACAATAGCAAGAACCTGGAACCAACCATGCTGTCCATCAAAAGAGGACTGGATTAAAAAAATGTGGTACATATACATGATAGAATACTATGCAGCCATAAAAAAGAACAAAATCATGAATTTTTCAGCAACCTGAATGGAACTAGAGTCTATAATACTGAGTGAACTCTCACAAAAACAACAATCTGAGTATCACATGTTCTCACTCATATAGTGGACCTTGATCATCCAACATACTACCATAAGAAAATGACTGACAGTGGTAGGAAACTATGGGGGGAGGATGGGACTAATGGTAGTAAACATCTTTCTTGGGGGGGAGACATCTCTTAACAAGGGGGCCTGAATGAAGTATATTTGTATACCTAACCCTTAACTGTACCCCACAATATCATAGTACAAAATAATGATTTTTAAAAAAAGAAAATACAGTTTATTTAGAAAGCAAATGAGAGAGAGAAAGAGAGAAAGAGGAGTTTCACTTCCCAAGGTAGGTGGGGGGCCAAAGCTTAAGAAAACATGTTCTAACCATACCTCAAAGAGCTCAAGGCCACACTATAGCTTAGCAAGGCAATGACCCTATATGGCATCTTTATTTGAAGAGATCTACCAGTCATTGGATGGCAAGTTGGTTGTATAAGACCTCTTCCACGTTGGAAAGGCAATGATAAATCTTAATGGAAAAAGACCCATATTCTCAATAAGTGTTTACCTTTTTTGAGTGCAAGGCCTCAGCCAATGCCATTAGTGAAGGCTTAGCTTATAAAGCAGTTGGTCCACCAGTATGGGATCATTTATAATATTACATCAGACCAAATGATGTTATTTACCTTACTTATAGTTGAGAAGACATAGCTGTGTACCCACAATCACAGCCTCCCTGATCATATCAGTGGGGATGAACAGACTATACACGCATTATTAGAAGAGGAAAACGACAACTGCAGAACTGAGGCCGGCTGCAGAATCCTAGACCATGACTCGTTTCACCAAGATCCCTCTTCTAATTTTCCCTTGGAAGAGAGGTACATTAGAAACCTGGAGGAGCTACCTCCAGAACCCATATGAAGACACAGATCTGAGTAGCACAGGATGTGGCACCATAGCTAATGTTATCCTTTAGAAAGAAAGGACTTATTTCTGCTCATTTGAGGGGAGTGCTGCTGGCAAATGACTCTTAGCGGTCAGCCATCTTTAGGGATTGCCTCAGTTGAAGAAAAATTCTGTGCACATTATGCTACCTTTTAGGAGCACCCTGCATTTAATGACTGAGTGACATAAGGCTACAAAGTTGTCCTTACCCAAGACAACTCAGGATGAGCAGCCATCTCAACTCCACAGCTCCCTGTGAGACTTGCTGATGTCATTGGCCCTGCATTGCAGCTGGACTTCCTCCTCCACCAGTTCCACTTCTTTTCCCCTCTGTTTCACAGATACTGGTCCTAGAAGCATTTCTCCAATAAACATGTTGCATACTGAATTCTACCTTGAGGTTTACTTCCTGGAGAATCCAGCCTACACAAACGACAAAAGTGACACTATAGTGCTGTTGGAAAGAATGGCGCCAGGCTCTGTGACTCAGCCTGTAATCCTGCACCTTTGGGAGGCTGAGGTGAGTGGATTGTCTGAGCCCGCGGGTTCAAGACCCACCTGGGCAGCGAGACCG
>NW_007259195.1:996407-1027885 GCF_000164805.1 Carlito syrichta | reverse complement strand
AAAAAAAAAAAAAAAAAAGAATGGCATTGTCATTGAATGGTACGGGCCCAGTTGGTTATCCAGCTAGGAAAATGTATTTTGACCTCTACCTCCACTACTCAAAAATCAATATCAGATTATTTTAGATCAAAAGGTCAAGGATAAATGTAAATGTTGGAGTAAAACAGGAGGAACGTTTCCTTGTCTTTCAAGTAGACAAAATTTCCTTATGGAAATTTAAGACATGGGACATATGGATTTAAGAACATCTGATTATTTAACAACACCTTTTAGAGAGTTGACAGGCAAGTCACAGAGTGCTAGAAGATACTTTTTTTTTTTTTTTTTAGTTGGAGTCTCACTCTTTCGCCCAGACTGGAGTGCAGTGGCCACTCCCAGCCACCACAGCCTCGACTGCTGGGCTCTGGCGATCCTTCCGCCTTAGCCTTCCCAGTAGCCAGAACTATAGGCATGCGCTTCCACGCCCTGCTGATTTTTTGATTTATTGTAGAGATGAGGTCTCACTGCCTAGGCGGGTCACGAACCCGCCGGCTCAGACAATCCACTCACCTCAGCCTCCCAAAAGTGCAGGATTACAGGCTGAGCCACCGAGCCCGGCTAGAAGATACTCTTAACACATGTTTCTGACAGTAGACCCTAGAAGGCAATTAGAAAAGAGTAACAATCCAACAGAATAATGTAAGAAAGATATATCCCAGTAGAGAATATCCAAAGGTTCTCAAGGTCATCAGTCATTGGAGAAATCAAAACTAAAACCAAAATGGATTACTGTTAAACATCCAGTGGGATAGCTAAAATGAAAGATGTAGAAACCGTCAAGCATTGATGATAGCATTGAACAATTGAAACTCTCATGCACTTTTAGTGGTTGTGTAAATTTGCCAATAATTTGGAAAATTTTTTGGTAGTATTTGCAATAGCAGAATGTATGCCCAAAAGAAATAGCATGAAATATATGTACCACAATATTCATATCAGTTCTACTCATAGTATTCCAAAATGTAAACTGCCTCGAAGTCCAACAACATGGGGAATGACATGTCACATTCTACATATGATATTTTCAGACTAAAAAACCCACAAGTCATCATTTAGAATAAAAAGTTAGATATAATAATATCTTTTAATTCCACAAATACAATGTTGAAGAAAGTAGCTAGGCATAAGTTGCTTATGCTTTATCATTCCCTTTAGGCCAAGAACATATAATATATACTATGTGATCACACTTAATAACATACTTAATATAATACTATATTTTGTATAAATGGCAAAACTAATCTTTGGTTTTGGATTTCAGGAAAGTGATTTCTTTGAAGGTGCACTGTGTCTAACAGGAGGTACAAGGAGGACTGCACTGATCTGATTCCTTGGATAAGTGATAGCTCCATAGGTGGGTTCAATTTATAAAGATTCATCAGTTGTACAAGAAATCTGATATATATATATAATATATATAAAACCTTGATTACAAGTTTAAAATCTTTAAAAATTCACATTATGAGGTGGGGACCCAAAAAATAGAATTTATTTTTAGAAAACTGTGTTTATTCCTACATATTTAAACTTCACCTTCAATGTACTTGTCATTTAACGAAATACACCAGCTGAGACGCTTTTTTCCACTGCTCAAAACAGTTTTGGAATTTGTCCATCTTGATGCCTTTTAATGCTTCTGCCATTTTTTGTTTCACCTCTTCCACATCAGCAAAACGTCTCCCTTTGGGGACTTTTCATCTGGGGAAACAGAAAAGAAGTTGCTTTGGGATGAGATCAGGTGAATAGGGAGGGTGGGGCATGGGAGTCATGCTGTTTTTGGTCAAAAACTGCTGAGTGCTCAGCATGATGTGGGCAGGTGTGTTGTCATGGTGAAGAACCAGTTACCTGTTTGTCACAACTTGGGATGCTTCTTCCATAAATCGTAATGCAACCTTCTCAAAACTTCCAGATCAAAACTTTGGTTGGCCATTTGATCTGGAAGAACAAATTCCAAGTTTACTACAAGAGGCCCATCCTTCAAAAGATAATTCTATGTTTTTTGTTTGTTTGTTTTGGAGTGAGTTCTCAACTTATAGTTAAAACAGTATAGTACTGGTAAAAAGCCTCACAGTCTGGTAAAAGGAGCAGAATGAAAATAAACCCACAAAAAGGACTTTCCTGGCAAAACTTCAACCAGAATCATCCAGCTGTGTGCATTCCCTATGTCTATACCTATGCGATGAAAAACTAAGGGAGAAAATCTCACTAATTTAATACTGAAACACAAGAAATTTGGGCTCACCAATCCCGATCCTAAACTCAAAATTTCTGTGTACAATCGTACTACTGTGGAGGCAATGAATTTAGATTTTGGAGTAGGATTGCCTGTCTTTGCTTCTTAACTATTTTATATTCTTCTTGTATGACTGTGAATGTCTCTTTCCCCATCTTTAAATGGGAATAATATTAGCACCTACATTAACTCGTTGTATATTAAATGAGATCATATATGTAGAACCCATGGTTCACTGCTGGACACATCCTAAGTTTTTGATATGTTCAAAATTATTGCTCCTGTCACCATCATCATCTGCATTTGAAACTCCTACATGTACAAACTCAGATATTGCTCCCTCTGGGAGCACGTTCTTTGTGTAGGGTCCTTCAGGGAAAGAGAACCAATAGGAATAAGATTTATTATAAGAACTGACTTGCATGATTGTGGAGGCTAAGAAGTTCCACAATCTGCTGTCTGCTAGACAGAGAACCAGGAAAGCTGCTGGTGGTGTCCAGTCTAAGTCTGAAGGCCTGAGAATCAGGAGTGCCTTGTCCAAGGACAGAAGAGGCATGTCCACGCTGAGATAGTCAATTCACTCTTCCTTAGCCTTTTTGTTCTATTCAGATCCTTAAGGGACTGAATGGTGCTCACCTAAATTGGTGAGGCATTGGCCTTTCTGCAAGCCAGTCTCTTCCATAAATCCCCTCACAGATGTGCTCAGAAATAAGATTTTACAAGCTATTTGACACTCCTTAGCCCACTCAAGGTGACACATAAAATTAACAATTAACTATCATACCCTTCAACTTCCAAGTTTGCTTAAGCTGTCACTTTAGGCACTTTTTTTTTTTTTTTTTTTTGGAGTTGGAGTCTCACTCTGTCACCCAGACTGGAGTGCAGTGGCCGCTCCTGGCCACCGCAACCTCGACTTGCTGGGCTCCGGCGATCCTTCCGCCTCAGCCTTCCCAGTAGCCGGAATTACAGGCATGTGCTGCCACGTCCGGCTGATTTTTTGATTTATTGTAGAGATGAGGTCTCGCTGCCCAGGCGGGTCTCGAACCTGCGGGCTCAGGCAATCCACTCACCTCAGCCTCCCAAAGGCGCGAGATTACAGGCTGAGCCACCGAGCCCGGCTACTTTAGGCACTCTTAACCTCAGATTTTCATCTGTAATACTGGTCAGGTTTTATGTAGTAGAGAGAAGAGGAGTGAAACACACACACACATATGTATTTTTATGTATATTCATTATATATGTTGCAAATAGTCTAAGATCCTTATGCTACTGGTAACTTATTATTTACAACTCATAATTTAGTGCTTATTGGGTATGTAATCTGGGCACATTGTTTAACTTTCTCAACTTCATTATTCTGATCTACATAATGGGAGAAAAGCTGTACCTCACAAATAGTTCATTGGAAATGTATGTGCCACAAATTATAAATTTCTAATGTAAGATTTTTTTGTAATATTGGCTAGTTTGTTGAAAATACTACTTTGGACTAGATAGTTGCCCTCTTTATACTTCAGTTCCTTCATCTATGAAACGGAAATATTAACAATAATAGCACAGCCATAAGTACTTTGTGGGGATATGATGCATTATTGTATAGAAAGTGACTATACAATACTTGAAATATTCTTCAATAAATGTTTTGTATTATCATTGTATAGTTACTCTAGTCAACTAATCAATCTGCAATAACTCTTTCACATATTTCCTCTATTCTGGAAACCCTCACTTTTCTTCTCCCCATCCTCCTACTTTAGTGAATAATCATGCCTGCACCTAAAGGATAAAATAAAACTTTCCTCTTTTGGGTCAACCTCCATATATAGCCACTCTCCTCCTTTTTGTTGCAGCATGTGTCCCCCTCTGACAGAAGCCTCTCCCTCCTTATGTGCCCTGGTGGGCATTTATCTGCAATTTGGAATTTGGTCACAAAAGATGCACTATTCTTCTCATACACAGAGCCCATTAGCCTTCCGTGTTAGTCAGGGTTTAATCAGAGGAGAAGAACCACGGAAGATGTTATAAACTATGGAGTTTATTGTAGGCATATATATATTAAACAGCTTATACACAGGTATTACTTTGATGTCAGAGGCTGGGCTGAAGTCAGCAAGGCAAACAGTAGAGAAAGACAGATGGAGATAGAGTGAGAAAGAGCAAGACCAAACTGGAACTCATGAGGACAAGCTGGACATGCAGTTCTCTGACCACCTCCACACCACCAATTTTGATACTGTGTGTGACCTGAAGCAGAAGCTGGATCCCTTTGTTAAGGAGCTGCACACAAAACTGCTCTAGGAATCAAAGAGGTTGAAGGAACTCTGTTGGAGCTGCAGAGACAACTGACTGGCTACTTCCTCACACCAGCAGGGCTAGCCAGCAGATCTGCCATGGATGGGCTGCACCAGTGCTGGGTATCCCAAGTGGACCTTTGAGCATGGTCCGTTCATCCATAAGGCTGTTGCTTCCTTTTCCCTTCCAAATCACACACAACATGCCTGTTGTATGTAAGCTAACCTAAAACTTTGCAGGAAGGGGAATTCTCAGAATTTTGTGGTTTGCTGAACTGCCACAGTACACATTTACATCTCCTTCCCAACGGGAGAAAATAAGACACCATCAAGTTCAAAGGTCAGGGATGTCTGGGTCATGTGCTATCTCCCTTTGATGTCCAGGTGTGGCTCCTCGTGATCTAGTTACCCACATACTTAAAAAACAAGTTATCTGCTCTTCTCTACCGCACCCCACCTCATGCACATATCAACAATATACCGGAATGGAACATCACAAGAAACACTCCCATTTGGAAAAAGGAAAATTAGAAAATACATGTTGAATGCCAGTTTCTGGCAATGCTGAAATTCTAGTGGGCTGCATTGCCAGATCTCTCGCTTTCATGACTTCAGGGTTACTTTCTTCATTAATCCCCGATTCTGCTTACTGGGACAGACTTTCCTGTCCATTACTTTCGTGTCCAGTATACTTTTCTCTGTGTACCTTGTGGTGCCTGGATGGGCCTTCTTGAAAATTAGTCCTTGTCCATTATTCTTCATGGCTGCTTCTAAGTTGAGAATTGCAGAGTATCTTCTTCCTTGGGACAAGAGTACCTTCACATTTGTCATTTTCTGCTTCAGCAAGTTTAGGGGCTCAAGTTTTTGGTTGTTGGTTTGTTTGTTTTGTTTTGTTTTTAACAATTAGGTCCTAATCCAGATGGTGTTTATATTAGTTCCATATATAACAAATGATGAAATTTTTTCACCAAAATGCAGAGTTGATTATTCCAAGCTCATTTAGTAATTACTTCATCTTTTCAATGCTATTTTGGAATGCCACCTTTATCATAGGTTAAATTCTCATATATACATGAAACTATTTCTGGTCTTTTTATCCTGTTTCACGGATCTTTCAATCTTTTTTTTTTTTTTTTTGAGTTGGAGTCTCACTCTGTCGCCCAGACTGGAGTGCAGTGGCCGCTCCCGGCCACCGCAGCCTCGACCTGCTGGGCTCTGGCGATCCTTTCGCCTCAGCCTTCCAAGTAGCTGGAATTACAGGCATGCGCTACCATGCCCGGCTGATTTTTTGATTTATTGTAGAGATGAGGTCTCGCTGCCCAGGTGGGTCTCGAACCCGCGGGCTCAGGCAATTCACTCACCTCAGCCTCCCAAAGGCTCAGGATTACAGGCTGAGCCACCGAGCCCGGCTGATCTTTCAATCTATTTAATGCAGTGGCCTCAACCAGGGAAATAGAATATTCCCTATCCCTAGAGAATCTGCAATGTGTGGAGATGTTTTTTGGTTGCTATAGCTGTGGCAAGGGGTCTCACTGTCATTTAGTTGGCAGAGGTAGGGAAATTACTAAACGTCCTACAGTATATATGACAGCTTTCCACAACAGAGAATTATGTGGCCCCAAATGTCAACTGTGCTGAGATTGAGAAATACTAGCATGATGGTTTCAAAAATACAATTTTAGACATTATTTTATGTTATTATCTTCCAAGTGTCCTTAAGAATAAATATGAGTTCCATAAAACATGTAGTTTGGGTTTGTTTGAGGCTTTCATTGCCTTTGTAGATGAATTTGGAAAGCACCCACATCTTTATAACATTGAATAATTCCCATTTAGGAGTATGGTATGAATCTTTTATTTAAATTGGACTTTTTTCACATCTTCAATGGAGTTTTAAAGTTTGGCTGATGTAGAGCTTATTTATTTTAGGTATTATTCTTAGGACTATTTTTCTTGTTGTTTTTATATGTTGAATTTTTAAAAAATTATATGTTCTCATTTAATATGCATTGAAAACTTCCTGCATTTTAAAATATGGTACTTATTTAAAATACTTATGGTGAATGCAGTAGTTCTGTATATTTATCATAAGTATTATCTGTTTCTGAAAGTTTGAGAAAGACCCTTGTGTTTAGTATCTTGAGGTATTCCCACAAATGGCACCATTTTTCTTTCCCTGCGTTCTAAACAAATTAATAAAGAAAATAAAGGAATGGAAAGTGGAGGCCAAAATATCTATTTTTACTGGAAATGTCTAAGCTACAGGATATAGCTTGGTGAGAGAGCCAAATGGACTTGCTAACTGAATCCCAGAACTGGGCAAACAACCCATCTAGTCAGAAGGCACTAATAGACTGTCTGCAGTCTACTCTGACAGCTCCTTTGCTTCATTCTTTGTGAGTTTCTGTCATTGGTAGACCCTAACTCCCAGCCATATTGACAAGTGGATTTTGAAAAATGTTACTTTGAGATTCTCTTCTGAAATGCAGAAGAGATCTTAGAAAGAGTGACAAGGATCTGACCTGACATTAGACGGGGACAAACCTAAGGCCCACAGGCCAATTCCATCTGCCACCTGATTTCTGGAATACAGTCACACCCATGCATTGCTCATGGCTGCCTTCATGCTGCTATGCCAGTGCTGAGTGATTGTGACAGAGATAGTATTGCCTGCAAAGTCTCAAATATTAATTTTCTGGACCTTTACAGAAAAAAAGTTTTAAATTCTTGCAATAGAAATTGAGAAAACTTTTCAATATATTCTTGAGATATCAATCTTTCTGTGTTTCTTATGCTTTCTTGAGTGAATTTTGGTCATTTACATGTCTTCTTGAAGGCTATCCTATTGCTTCTAAATTTATTTTTTACTTTTATGTTTCTTTTTCTCTTTTGTTTTGATTAGTCTTAATCAGAAACTATTTTACTTGATTTTTATAATTTATTTTTTGTGTATTTTAATCTTTGATTTTGATTTTATTGTTTCTTTTCTATATTTAAAAAACAATAGCCTTGTCCCTTTTGCAATTTCTTGGATTAGATGCTTATTTTATTCAAAATATATTTTTATTATAATAAATGCATTTATAGCTATAAATTTTCTTCTCAATATTGCTCTGGCTTAAATTTATTACTTTTAAAGCATATGATTTATTTCTAAAACTTATGTTTCTGGTTTTATTTTTTGTTTAATTCAAGTTTTATTTAGAAATGTGTTTTACTTTTGCAAGTGAAGGATTTTGCTTGTCTGTGTTATGTTCCCAGTTATTTGTAGTTAATTTCTACTTTATTACACTGTGGATTAAAAATCAAGCCTGAATAGGTTTATTATTTTGCATTAGTTGAGCTATTCATTTTGGTCTTATAACTAGCCATTATCTACAACTACTCTGAGGACAAATAATTTGAGATAAGATTATTTGTGGATTTTTAAAATTTTTGTAAACTGTTTTATTTTGTATTGGTTATAAAATTCTCTGTATTTTAGATCAGCCATGCTACTTGTGTCATTCAAATTCTATATCTCTTACTTTTTATTATCTACTTCATTTGAAAGTCATGTGATAATCTTCCACCATGTTTGTGAAATTGAGTACTTCAGTAATAGAATTTTTGCTATACATATCTTATAGTGTGTGACGCATAAAAATTTGTAATTTTGTGTTTTTTATGCAATCCATTTGTCCAATCTACAACCGAGCACAACAAAAATATTCTTCATTTCAATTACAGTTTTGTATGATTCAAGCATTTTCTTGTTACTTTTTGTTAGAATTTCTCTCTGGTTATAGTACTCACTTTTTCTTGCATGCAGCTTATTTTCCCCGTAGGGACCTTACTATATTAATTACAATTATTTTAAGTTACTAGTTTGATGATTCTAACACCTGTATCATATTTGAAACTCTATTTATTTCTTGCTTTTTGGTGTAGCTTGTAATTTTTTGTTGAAAGTTGGACATATTTTATTAGGTAGTTGGAACAGAGATAACCAGGCCATTAGTGTAATGTTTTATGCTCATCTAGTTAAGGGTTGGGTTTTATTAGTATTTGCTGTAGCTATAAGTGCCAAAGTCTTCAAATTCTTCTTGTGTTCTCATTTTTGTCTTTCTTCTAGACTTTGGGTTTGTAGTAGTCCACCCTTTTCTTCAGTTTCGCTTTCTGCTGTTTCAGTTACCCACCAGCCACAGTGGTAGGAAAATAGGTGAATATAATACAATAAGATATTTTGAGAGAGAGAGACCACACTCACATATCTTTTATTGCATTGTATTGTGATGAATATTCTATTTTATTATTGTTGTTAATCTCTTACTGTGCCTAATCTATAAATTAAACGTTATCATAATATGTATGTATGTATAGGGGAAAACATAGTATAAATTGAACTTGATACAATCTGCAGTTCCAGTATCCACTGAGGGTCTTAGAACGTATTCCCCACAGATAAGGGGAGACACTGTACATAAGTACTCCTCCTCAGAAAGAATGTGTGTTTCTCTGCTGTAATTCATTATGAGACAAGAGCCCCTTGAGTGTGGTGCTAAGGTGTGGGTGAATAAGAACATTCTGTAGTCTTCCAGTTACATCTCAGTCTTTTAGAGGAGACCTGTGTCTCCGGCTCATGACCTTCATAAGTGTTCCTTCTTGTATAACTTTCCCTCATAGATGAGACAGAAATAACTAGTGGAACCTGGAATGAGAGCCTTCTTTTACAGCTTTTGGTAAAGGTGCTGAGAAAGACTTTCCCTGGAGAGTAGGTCTTTGTTATAGAGAAAATTCTGGGTGTATTTCACAAGGATTACTCTTCCCTGCCCACTACCAGAGCCATGAGCATCTTTCTCCAGTCTTCACTGTGAGAACCTGGTGGGATTCGAGAGGTAAAACCCACAAAGTCTGCCACCTCCAGGGGTAGTATTTCATTCTCATGTTAGTCCACACTGAATCTCTAATAGTTTGCCAAAATTATCATTTAAGTGTGCTTACCAGTTTATGGCTTCAGTGGCTTCTGTTTCAGGTAAGCAGATCTCAGCTGGAGGCTGTGAATTTTTCGTCTTGCCATATTCTGGGGTGAAGGTTTGCACTACAAACTTAGCTCTTCAATAGGCGTAAACAGTCATTGGTATTCATTTCATCCAAATTTTTTCTGTGGCAAAGACAGGATTAATAACTTCCAAGCTCTTTATTACTTGGAGCTGAAGTCCCTAATTTAGTCTTTATCATTATAAATATAGATTTTGAAGGTCCTCATTTAATGTTTTTAGTATTATATCTTACTTAATCCTATTTTTTAAATAATTTGTTTATAACATCCTTGCTCATATTTATACTTTTAACTTTCTACGTAATTTTGCTTTTATTTTGCTTCTTGAAAAAAGTACATAGCTGGGGTTTGTTGTTGTTGTTTTCATTTGTTTTTGGTTTTTTTAAATACCATCTGGTCATTTAATAGAGTAATTCAATCTATTATGGCCACACTGTCATTGTAATTTTTACCTGTTCTTTTTGTGAGGA
Source organism: Carlito syrichta (assembly GCF_000164805.1). Taxonomy (NCBI): domain Eukaryota; kingdom Metazoa; phylum Chordata; class Mammalia; order Primates; family Tarsiidae; genus Carlito; species Carlito syrichta. Next base: position 1,017,811 of record NW_007259195.1, on the reverse strand, counting down.
TTCTGACATTTGATATTTCCTTTTGATAATTTCTTTTAGCAAACTTTTTTTTTTACTTTTCTATTCACCTTTTTTAATATACAAAACTCACGTTTTTAAATTTAAAGCTTCTTCTTGATTCTTTGATAAGTCTTTTAAAATGTGCCCTTTCATCATGGTAAGAATTTATTTTTAGTCTCTTACTCATATCTGGGGAATGTCTTACCCAGGTGGTGAGAGGTTAAAAATGAATTCTGTCACCTGTCAATTAGGAGACAATCGTTGGCATGCCATGACCCACAGTTTGAGTGGATGTGTTTGGAAGCCTCGGGTAGCTTAGTGGAGCAGTGAGTTGCCATCCCTCCTGGGCTTTCATTCTCCTGGCACAGTCATTTCCTTAGGGAGACACAGTAGATAAGAGCATTATCTTTTTCTCTATGCAGTGGTTACAAAGAAGGTGGGAATAGTTATTCCCTGAAAGCCATGACTTAGGGTGTCATTCCCCTAATTTCATTATGCAGTTTCTCCTGTCAGACTGACTGGTACTGTGTGATTGTAAAACATATTGCATAGAAGCCCCTTGCCTACCCCCCTTGTAAACAAGGCCCTTTCAATGATAGTGGGAATTCCCCAATTCTCCCTAAATCATATGCCTGAGCCCTAAATTCCTCTCCTTTCCTCTAACCCCGCTCCAGGTTCTCAAAACACATGCGCATGTGCATGCATGCACACACATACAATAATTATCAAAGAGGTACTTTTTAAAAAGAAGGATTTGTTAGTAAAATAGAAAGTTATCTGTATAGAATGTCCTGTTGGTTATCATTAATTTTGTCCCCATATTTTTGAATGACAAGAATTTAAAAAGTAACTTCTTTATAGTCCAGTCATGGTGGCGCACAATTGTAATCTCAGCTTTTTGGGAGGCTGAGGCTAGAGGACCACTTGAGGCCAGAAGGTCAAGATCAGTCTGGGCGACATAGTGAGACCCATCTCTACAAAAAAAGTAACTTCTTTATATTGAGGTCTGTTTAAATACAGCAATGTGTGCCTGAAATACACTAAAGAAGTTTTATATTTTGTTTTTATGAGTAAACAAGATTCTCAAATCTGAATTAGCTAAATTTCAGATATATCTCTACCTATATATTAGAAACCTCTTCCATTATTATTTTTTATCTGTCCAAGCTGTAGCCCCCAAGTCAATAATGCCCTATTTATTCACAAAATAATATCATCTGGATGGCTTTTGGGAATAAAGAGGCCTATTTCTTGAAATGTATTTTTGTCTATTTGTCAAGGAGGAGATAATGGAAAAATTTGATTCAAAACCAAAGGAAATGATATTAAGTTGAGCTTCGTTCACATGTTAACATTCCAGTTACTTTGGACCTTCTTATGTGTTGGCCTACTTCCTCCTTCTCCCTGACTTTTCTCATCCTCTTCCAGATCAATTTCCATTTGGAGCTACAAATTTGTTAAAAGCAGGTTTGAATGTGCATAATGAAATCAGTGCAGCTGCACTAAATGTCATCTATTGTAAATTGAAAAAGGCATTCTTAACTAGCCTAATGAAGCCACTGCTGCTTTTAGCTGTTCCATGAGTAACACTCTACCTGATTTGGACTCTGGCTGCAATAGCTTGTCTTGGTTTTCAAATGGAAACAATTAACTCAAATCAATTGTACATATTTTCCCTAGGAATTATACTAACCCAAATGGAAAGAAGATAAATAAAGAATTATTTCTAGAACCTCCTATATTTCTTTTGATAACATGCCAAAACAAAAAGAAAACCTAAAAATGATAACATGTTAAAGGGCATAAACTCAAATCTCAATTCACTTGTTTTTCTAAATGCATATAATTATATTCTAAATTAGGAAAAAAGATAGCTTTGTTGTCCTTACGATATTTAAATGTATGGTTCATCTAGAAACTTCCCAAAGTCCATGAATAGAGATTTATATGAAACAGATAAGAATTCATAATTCATTGTGTTATAGATGTCTTTTAAAATTAGGTAGATGAAATCTTCTTTGATTCATTTATCTAATGGAAAATATTCCCTAAGGATATTCCAAACTACAAGCCTGAGATAAATGTCTCTCTCCTTTCTCTTCAAATACTCACAGTATAAACCTGTCTATTGCATGCAAGTAAATATGTAAATGTCTTTCTTGCAAATACCTCCTCCTGTCTGGCATCAGGCTTCTGGTGGCTCAGGGATGCCAGGTTGCAGTCACACCAATGGAGGTACAAGTTTCTTGGATGACATTGTTTTGTGTTAGAGCAACCATTCTCGCAAATTTCTTTATCTATTTAATTTTTTAGATAAAAAATTATTTAACAAATACCACCAAGATAGAACACATTATCAATCAAGAATACATTGGTTGGAACTTAAGTTTCACACAGAATTCATTAATGGAAAATTTAAAATTAAAAAATTTTTAAAATAAATAACTCAAACCAATTATACAACTATTTTAATAAAAATACCAAAAATTTAATATAGTGCAAAACTGAAATAGCACTGGTGTGGTGTTTTGAAATCACAGTATTACTTTGAAAGAGATTTACTCTCAGTGCAAATTCATTATGTTGTCTACCTAATCTATGTTAATGAAATTCTTTAATATTTGGAAACAATTCAAAATCCACATGTTTATTTTCTAATCATACTTCTTAAAGGTAAATCTGGTCATGTTTTATCTCCTACTCAAAATTCCTCAATGGCTCTCATAGTCTTCTGAGCAAAGTAAGAATAAACTATGTAGCATGGTGTAAATTGTTCTTCATTACCTGATTATTTTTATGTTGCTGGCTTTATCTTTTCCCCACTTTTCTCAGATGTTCCAGCCATGCTGATATTCTGAATAATGCGTACTTGGTCCATGTTCATTTCAAGTGTCCATACACAATGTAATATAACTATATTGAATCAAAATCTCTGCACCAAAAGGACTTTTTTGCCGGGCTCGATGGCTCAGCCTGTAATCCTGTGCTTTGGGAGGCCGAGGTGAGTGGATTGCCTGAGCCCGACGTTTCGAGACCCGCCCGGGCAACTTGGCGAGACTTCGTTTCTACAGTAAATCAAAAAGTCGCCAGGCGTGGTAGCGCGCGCGTGTAATTCCGGCTACTCGGAAGGCTGAGGTGGAAGGATGGCCGGAGCCCAGCAGGTCAAGGCTGCGGTGGCCGGGAGCTGCCACTGCACTCCAGTCTGGGTGACGGAGTGAGACTCCAACTCAAAAAAAAAAAAAAGGACTTTTTTTTTCTGTTTTGAGTTGAGATCTTCCTGTGTCACCATCCAGGAGTACAGTGATACTATCACAGCCCACCACAGCTTTGATCTTCTGGGCTCAGGCAATCCTTTGGCCTCAGCTTCCTGAGTAGCTGGTACTATCCGCACACAACACGGTGACCGGCTATTTTTTTTTTCTTGCCGTGGACGTGAAGTCTTGCTATGTTGCCCAGGCTGATCTCAAATTCCTGGACTCAAGCAATCCTCCCACCTCAGCCTCCCAAAGTGTTAAGATTATAAGCATGAGCCACTAAAACTGGCCTCAAAAGAACTTTGATTCAGCTAGTTCCTAATTATTTTGCAAGGCTTCTTTGTCACTTACTAGAGAAACATTTGTGATTCCCTCAGACTGAGCTACTTGCTTCCAGAATGTTATGCACAAACCTATGTAATAACTCTTACCACATTATTATATTAACATCTACCTGTTATACTCACTTTGGATAATTTTACTGTAGGTTCTATTTCTTATTAGATTTTATAATTACCTACATAATGTTAACCCATGTAGATATCCAAAAAATGTTTCATTAAGAGAAAAATAAAATTTAAATGAGCTATGTGATGTGTCTTCAATCTTAGTGAGTACTTCTCTTATTTTCTTATGTATTGTTCTAGCCCTCTATCTTTTCTACTTTCATAAACTTTCATGTCCTAGCCAGATCATAGTTTTCATTAATTTACAAAGGAAAGTATAGGAAACTGGTGAATTAATTGGAATAAATAAATGAAACACATGACTAAGAGATGAATTCATCAAAAGTTCAATTGACTATTTTATCTTGGGATGAAAAGTTTTCACTTGGGACTATTGATTTTTGAATGCTTATTAAAATCTCCTATTGGCACTTGATCTATATATGATATTGAAAATGTCAGACTTTACTTTTTATTAATTTTTTTAGTAGATTGATCAACCCATACACCTATTTATCATTTTTACCAATTCTATTTTTTCCTCAGTACTGTGTTTTGACTTACATACATTTCTTTTAAAGTTCTGTCTAGATAATATTTAATATAAATTATTTAGATAGAGAAGAATATGAAAATAGAAAGAGCTAGGTTTTAATCCTTACTCTAATACACAGAAAATAAAATGTGATAGCTACCTTCAGAGTAAGATATATTGTACATAAAGCTTCTGGTAGAAGATAATTGATTCAAGCTTGCTTTTAGTTCTTTACCCATCCCCACCCCTATTTTCCTGTAAACTCCATCTCACTCATTGAAAATGACAGACTGCAGCCTTTGACTTTGGTAATTACACTTTTTTCAAATGCTCTTCTGTCTTCATATCCATGACAATGTCATTATTTCCTTGTCTATATTAATGATCTTTCTTCTCTCTTCTTTGAAGTATAAGTAACCCCCAATATGTGGCTGAACTTCTTTTTCTGTATTTTTCTCTTAGTGTATCAGTCAGTATTGTGCCTTAAAATATAACTCCATCCCTAACTTACTCCTAAGTATAAAGATTTTTATTTCTAACAATCTATTAGATGCCCTCATTGGATGCCTCAGTCTCAATGCACCTAAAATAAAATATTTGACCTTTCTTCTCACAATTGTACCTCTTCACTTATTTCATACATCTATAAATATCCCATTCGTCACCTAGTTATCCAAGTTCAAAATTATAAGTTTTACTGGGTGGTTTTCACCACAATTCACATTCAATCAGTTTCCAAGTATCATGGATCTTTCTTTTAAAATTTCTCTCTAACACATTTTCTTCTTCATTTCAGCTGTTTTCTTTCTTTCTTTTCTTTTTTTTTTTTTTTTGCAAAGTCATATCCACATTCATCTCTAGTATCTACTTCAGGTGCTATGTCCAAAGTCTAGTTATTATAAACAGTCTGAAACTTTTCTCTCTATCTTCAGAATAAGAGAATACATTAATAAACAAATCTCTAAGTAGTCAATACAGTTGCAAGAGTCTTCACTATGCTCCCCTTTTAAATTTGCTTATAGTATTTATCATGGCTGAATTGAGTACCTCCAAAAGTCCATGTGTTGAAGTCCCAAATCCCAGTATCTCCGAATGTAATCCTATTTGGAGACAAAGTCTTTACATAGATGATTACATTAAAATGATTCCATTTAGATGGATCCCTAATTCAATATGGCTGGTGTCATTATAAGAAGAGAAAGAGACACCAGGGACTCCTATATACACAGAGCGAACCCTGTGAAGAGGCAGCAGGATGGTGGCTGGCCATCTGGAAACCAAGGAGAAAAGCCTCAGAGGACACCAACCCTGCCAGGCTTTTTGTCTTTGGCTTTCGGCCCCCAGAATTGTGAAAAAAAAATTATTTTGTTTAAGTCCCTCAGTCTGTGGTCCAGTTGTCCTTCCCTATCCATGTGGGATTGGCTATTCAGGACCTCTCTTGGGTAGCAAAATCTGCAGATTCTCAAGATCCTGATATAATAAAGTATACCACCTAACTCCAGTCAGTATGACCATCTTTAATAATTCAAAAAACGACAAATGCTGGAGAAGATACAGAAAAAAGGAAACACTTCTACACTGTTGGTGGGAGTATAAACTAGTACAACCTCTATGGAAAATAGTGTGGCAACTTCTAGAAGATATAAAAATCGACCTTCCGTACAAACTCAGCAATTCCCCCTTTGGGAGTATTCTTGACGGAACTCAAATCATTATTCAAAAAAGATGCCAGTGCACGCATGTCTATTGCAGCACTTTTTACAATAGCAAAAACATGGAACCAACTGTGCTGCCCATTGAAAGTGAACTGAATTTTTTTTAAATGTGGTATGTATTCATGATGGAATAATACACAGCTATAAAGAAGGACAAAATTATGGACTTCACAACAACTTGAATGGATTTAGAGTCCATCATACTCAGTGATTTATCACAGAAACAAAGAACTGAGTAACACATGTTCTCAATCATAAGTGGACCCTGAACATTTATCATAATACCACAGGAAAGGGATTGGCAGTAGCAGGTCACTGCCAGGGGAAGGGAGGTACATAATATTAATAAAAGTACCTGATCCCAAACCAGGTGAAGTGAGGACCAATAGGAGACCAAACTCCACCTGTACAATAACCACTTATGTACTTAACTCTGGATTGTACCCTACACCTTTAAAATAAATAAATAAATAAATAAAAATTTTTTTTCAGTTGAAGTCTCACTCCATTGTCTAGGCTGGAACAGTCATGGCCACCCCAGCATCGACCTGCTGGGCTCAGGTGATCCTTCTGCCTCAGCCTTACAAGTAGCCTGAACTACAGGTGCACACTACCACACCCAGCTAATTTTCTTTTAGTATTGTAGAGATGAAGTCTCGCCAAGTTGCCCAGGCTGTTCTTGAACCCGTGGGCTCCGGCAATCCCCTTACCTCAGCCTCCCAAAGTGCTGGGTTACAGACTTGGGCCACCACACCTGGCCAAATTATTATTATTATTATTATTATTATTATTTGAGTTAGAGTCTCACTCTGTCACCCAAACTGGAGTGCAGTGGCCGCTTCCGGTTACCGCAGCCTCGACCTGCTGGGCTCCGGCGATCCTTCCGCCTCAGCCTTCCAAGTAGCTGGAACTATAGGCATGCGCTACCACGCCCAGCTGATTTTTTGATTTATTGTAGAGATGAGGTCTCACTACCCAGGCGGGTCTTGAACCCGTGGGCTCAGGTAATCCACTCACCTCAGCCTCCCAAAGGCATGGGATTACAGGCTGAGCCACCGAGACCAGTCAAATTATTATTTTTTAAGTATAGCATTTGCCTATAAACTATGCACATCCTTCCATATACTTTAAATCAGTGGTCCTCAACCCTTTTGGCATCAGGTACAAGTTTCATGGAAGACAATTTTTCCATGAACTTTGGATTAGGGAATGGTTTGGAGATGATTCAAGCACATTACATCTATTGTACACTTTGTTATTACATTGTAATATGTAATGAAGTAATTATACAAGTCTCTGTAATACAGAAGCAGTGGGATTCCTGAGCTTGTTTTCCTGCAACTAGATGGCCCCATCTGGGGGTGATGGGAGACAGTGACACCCAAAGTGTGCTGCTTATGCCCAGTTTATTTTGGAATCTTGTTTTGGTTTCTGTCACTGCAGAAAATTCTGCTTCACAAAGACAGAATGTTGGAAATGGAACAGGCTTTTCAATGCTTTTGTGACTATCTCAAAATAGTCCACCTTGACTTTAATTCAAGTTGTCTCAAACATACTTTTAGGGCCACCATCATTTGCGATCTCAGGCAGTTGATCTTCTTTTACCATGAACAAATTCGATTCATCTGACTTTTCACTAATGGGTCTCAGCTCCACTTCTTCCCAGTTCAGGCGTCTTTTGTGATTGGGAATTAATTAACTCTTTTTTTTCTGGTAGAAAGATGTTTATTTCTGAATTCAAATCCAGGGAGAAGAACTGGACTCTAGGTCTTTCTAAAATGGTTCTGTTCACCCGCAGGCTTTATAAATCCAGAGTTGTTGGGACCTATACATTAGCCATGTGACCACCAGAGCTTTATATAGAACTTAAGCGACAGCCATATTTTATCAATAGTGACATTTTATAGTCCAGACTACTTGTTACCAAGTACCAGAGGTATCTCACAGCTTTTATCAGTAAGGCCTGGCAGAAGTGTTCATCAAGTTTGCCATAGAGTAAAGGGAGCTTACAAGACCTAAGACACCATGTTTTAGTCAAAAGTTATAAAAATCACAAAACTTATGATTACATTGATACAAAAGCCACAGAAATCACAAGACTCACAATTGCATTGATAATGTATTATACAATCCTACGGCTTCTAAGAAAAGGGGGTAAACTGAAAATTGTAACTTTCAGTTGATTGGGCATAGTCTGAAGGGAAGTCAAGGATCTCCTGAAGCTATTTATTGGGCGCGCACAGGAGATAAGGGGACTCTCAGGAATATATCTCTCAGTTTATTGGGCATAGTCTGCAGGAAAGTTAAGGATCCTTGCTGGGAGTGCATAGGAGATAAGGGGAAGCACACCTTTTATTAGCTTTCAGGAATGTGTTCAAGAATGTACAAGAGTGCTTAAACCCTTGCCATGTTCTTCTTTAGGGGCTGTGACAATAAGGGCAGATGTTTCTGAAAAAAAAAAAAAGAAATAATTTTCTTAAAGGATTTTTTTCTGAAGAATGTATTGGTGTTATTATAATGTGGATAATCCTAAAAATAGGTTGACTTATTTTATAACCTATCTGTAGAAATTATAATGAAAAATTAAATGAATACATTTAAAAAAAACCAATTGTAGTATTTCTCTCAACTCATATTCCCTTTCCATTATTCACCTATACATTTTTCACTAGTAATTACAATATAATTTTTTGAAATTTGTCTAAGGTATTGTCAAATAATTTATCTTCAGACATCAAAAATTATTATGAACTAAGAGTAAACTAGATTTCTAAATATGCTATTTATTTATACGTAACTGCTCCAACTCTTTTAAAAGCTGAGATAGGTGATCATGCCCCAGCTGGGAGAGAGAAAGCGTTGGCTCAGTCTCTTTCAAAATCTCTGCTAATCTTTGAAACATCAATAATCCCAATGCTCACTTGTTGCCCCATAGTTCTAGTGTGGCTTTGAATGAGTCACTTTATCTGCCAACTAAAACTCAGGTGTTGTTCTCCCCTGAAGTGACAGATTGAGGTCATTGAGCAGGTTGACTATGTTACAAGTTTTATGAACCATTCTGTGTCATTGGAAGGTGCTGCCAGTAGTAATTGTTTTTCTAAAAGAAATCTCTGGAGCAACTCTCATAACTCAGAAACCCTGACCAGATACCTACTTTTAGAAAGTCATCTCACTTTTGTGTATAGGAAAAGACGTGTGCTCTGCGTCCATCTCCTCACAGAGCAGCATGTGCATCTGTAAGTTAAGGCCCTGTTACTTTAATGTGGTTGATAATTTTAATTTTAATTACATCCTGCAAAACGTTGTTAAGTTCAGGTGACATTTTTTGACTAGCCAACATTTCTCTATGAATGACACAGTGTGTAGACTTACATTCAGAGGCGACCACTTTGACCTGAGTAGTGAGACCAAAAAGCCATCCAGTCATGGAAGCTGTTCTGTAGTCTATACTGGCACAAAATGACCAATTCAATTTTCCTAATATGTAATCATGCAAAGATTTGAGTACTATAGCTGTGGTATTAGTTGGCAACAAAAGTGCACATAACATATCTTCATGCACAGCTGCCTGGAAAATACATTGCACAAAACAAGCATTGTTACCTTGATATCAACATAGGTAGACTTGTCAACCTGGATTGTGTACCACAGTGACTCATTAATCTTCTCTAACAACTGTGCCTCAATATCTTCTGCCATTTCATCATTTTGTCTAGTTATTATGCTAGCTGAAAGAGGAACACATGTTACAGTGTTCTTTTGTTGGTAGTCTTAGAGTCTTCTGCTGTCTCATCATTGGGTCTTTTCAACTTTTCAAAGAAGTTCTTCAGTGACGTTTATTTTTTACTCATTTTGGCAAAGGTTAGCTTGTGAGTTTACCAAAACTCTCACTGAGACAAGTGCACAGTAAAGGAAAGATGCACAGATGAAAGGGGTAAATAAAATCATGCAAGTCAGGGCATGCAAAAACTAAAATAAGTGTCAGATTCTGACTTAAAGCCTGCCACCAGATTCAGTTATACAACTGAAGTGTATCAACTCAGTTGCCACTCATTGATCAGCAAGGGGAATTGATTTATTATGGTCTCTGCAGTCAAACCTCACTGCTAATATTAATCTGAATATGCAGCCGATCCCTAGCACTTAGCATCACTGCCTCACTCTACTTCAGAGTATCAGGCGTTAGATTTTCATAAGGGGTGCACAACCTAGATCCCGTGCATGTACAATCCACAGTAGGTTTCATGCTCCTATGAGAATCTAATGCCACTGCTGATGTGACAGAAGACAGTTCATGCAGTAATGCAAGTGATGGGGAGTGGCTGTAAATACAGATGAAACTTTGATTGCTTGCCTACTGCTCACCTTCTGTTGTGCAGCCTGGCTCCTAACAGGCCACAGACTGGTCTGTGGTCTAGGGATAGGGGACCTCTGCCTTAAATCATCTCTAGAGTACTTACAATAATTAACAATGTAAATTCTATGTAGGTAATTGCTAAGTGTATGATTTATGGAATAATGACAACAAAAAGTCTGTACACAATCAATACCGTTGCAGGGGTTTTTTTGCCAATAATTTTTGATCTGTCGTTGTCTGTATCCATGGTAGGTTGACTCCCAGATGCAGAACCCCTGGATATAGAAGGCTGACTGATATAGTATCAAACTTGAGTAAGGTAATTTCCAATCCATAATCATCTTAGTCTTGTTCCTTCTATACTTAAAAGTTGACCATGTACGTAGGGAAAAAGAAAGTACTAGAAAAAGGAGCATGCATTAATATAGATGAAGAGCTTTAGAGTCAGAATGCTTTTTATGCACTCCTTTACTTTTTAATTTTAAAGTTAATTGTAGGTTATGTCCTTAGTCTGTTAGTTTATCTCTACTTGCTCAACAAAAAGTACATGAAGTATCAAGTTTATAAAATAATATGTAAAAAAGTCCACTTATTTCCTCTTCTTGATTTTTCTGGATTGTCCCACAGATATTTAAAATGAAATTAAACAGCCTAATCTCCTACTTTTGCTTGCAAACAAACAAACAACAAAACAAAAAAACTTAATAATTTGATAAAACAAGCTAATAAAAGACCTCATTGCACAATACAATATTCCAGTGTTATATTAACAATCCAGAATTATCAACTCTAAACATCTTTCTATTCCTTACTTCAATTTGCCTTTCCTGGGTTACCTGCTGAACCCTCTGCATTTCAGTCTAGGGAAATATCTAATAAATTTATTTACAAAATATTATGAAGTTCTATTATGTGGCAGGGACAGTGCTAAATGCAGAGTATACAGTGGTGATTAAGATAGGTATAGTCGCACCCTCAGAGATGTCAGATTTTAGTAGAGAAGACAGACAAGTAAACAAATAAACAAACAAGACAATTTCAGGCAGTGATGAGTGTTATGAATTGACCAAACAGCAAAATGAAGTGGAAGGTGACATGTGGTACTAACTTAGAGAGGGTACTAGAAAATATACCCGCTGAAAGTAAAATACATTCTAGCAGTAGGAAGAGCTGGTAACAGGGCATTCCTCATAAAATGCATAATTATTAATGCCTCCAGGTAGAGATTGGTTTGGCATGTTGGAGGAAAAGAAAGAAGCCAATGAACTGCAGTCCAAGATTATTGGGGAAACCAGGTAGATAATGGTGTTTTTTACTGAAATATTAAGACCTGGAGTATGTGAAATCTGAAAAGATCTGGGAAAAATTATATATTTCTAATTTGAAATTCTGACAAGATCCACTAGTAGAGATGTCTAGGAAGTAATAGCTCTGGGCTAGAATTTTGGACTAGAAAAGATTTTGAGGTTATGGACTATAATGGATCGAATGTGTCCTTTGCTCCCCAAACGTATATGTTGAAATCCTAACCCCCAATGCCACGATGTTAGAAGGTGTGGCCTTTGGGAAGTAACTGGGTCATGAAGGTGAAACTCTTGCAAATGGGATTAGACACCAAGAGATGATTTCTCTCTCAGTCATGTGTGAATACAGTGAAAAGATGGTTGTCAGCTAACTAGAAAGTGGGCTCCCACCAGACACTGTTTTAGCTGGTTTCTGATCTGTGACTTTCCAACCTCCAGAACTGTAAGAAAGAAGAGTTTGTTGGTTAAGTCACTCAGTCTACAGTATTGGGTGACAGCAGCCTGAACTGATGAAGACATTGACATATAGAAATGGTATTGGAGTAATGAAAGTGGATGAAATGAAAAGAGAGATTATGTAGAGTTTAGACAGCAAAGGTCTAAGAAGTAAATTTGAGAACCAGTAGTTCTTAAGGGATGGGTAAAGTACAAAGAGTCTATAAATGAGATAAAGAATAAATATACAAAGAAAGCAAAATAGGAAAAGTCAAAGGAAGAGAAATTTTCAAGTAAGAGACAGTCATTTACTCTTTCAAGACATGAAGAAGTCAAATGAGGTAAAAACTCTAGAATGTTCAAACCATTGGAGATGCTGATTTGAGCAGTTTGCATGAAGTAGAAGACAACATATTGCAACATATTCAAAAAGTGAGTAAGAAAATGAAGACAGAGCAAGCATTTGAATGGTTGGCTGTTTAGGGTCGAGGTGAAACTTGAATGTGCTTCACATTCAGGCTGGGGCAGAACAAAGTTTTTATTTCTAAATGTTGGAAAGCTATGGTTTGCTGAATAATGGACTCGATAGAAGGGGCAGCAGGATTGTCTGTAGTGGGAAACTGTCAGGGGAGGGGAAGCACACCTAATCAACAAGGGTGCCTGCATAATAAACATTTATATACCTAACCCTGAATCGTACCCCACGTCTTTAAAATTAAAAATTAAAAAAAAGAAATGGTGAAGATTAAGGTAAAGGAAAGGAAGTGGGGAACTGCTATCTCATAGTTCTTGATTACATAAGAAGTGATAAGATGCAAAGCACACATGGAAGCATTGATGTGGGACAAAAGAAGAAACAAAGGATAAATATTTTATTTTAATTGAATAGAAGGAAAAAAGAAGAGTTCATATCATAAGTAAGTTTGTTGGATGACTTGAAGAATTTCCATTCTAGTGTCTTCTATTTTCTCATCTGATGAGTCGGGGTTAAAAAAGGGGTGCTTGGAGTTTTGAGGAAATGAGAATCTATGAAATAACCAAATAAAACAAAAGCAAACATAATAAAATTGCTGAGCATATAAAGGGATTTTTCTATTACAAATGTCACTTAAACTACAGATGCTACTCCACTTACAATGGGTTACATCTCAATAAACATAAGTAAAAAATATTATAAGTTAAAAAATGCATTTAATCCTGACAGCACAGGAGATGGTCCCTATCTTATAAGTTATGATGACTCAACTTATGATTTTTTGACTTTGCCATGGTGAGAAAGTGATACACATTTAGTAAAAATCCCAACCTCATTGTAACTCATAAGGAGTTTCTTGACTTTTAAGGTTATATTCTTATAAACTCATAGTTAAGTTGAACCATCATAAATCAAAGACCATCGGTATTCTGTTGAGTGATTAATCTGTTGGCTCACTTTTGGAGAAACCAAATAGTTGGTTTTATCCAAGATTGAAATTTTGTCAAGGGAACATAGAAGCAAAATAATGAAGTAGTTGAGTTTAGAATATCAGTAAAAAAATTGTTCTTGAAATTGTGTAACTGCAATTTATATTCCCTTCCCTGACAGTGGAGGCTGGGACATCAAAGACCAAAGAGTCCACAGATTTGGTATTTGGTGAGAGTCCACTTTCTGATTCATAGACATCAGTCTTGTTGTGTCTTCACATGACAGAAGGGGCTTGACAGCTCTCTGGTGTCCCTTTTCATGAGGGCACTGTTTCTATTTATTAGGGCACTACTCTCATGACCTAATTACCTTCCAGACGCCTTGCCTCCCAATACCATCACTTTGGGGGTTAGGGATTCAACATATGAATTTTGAAGGGTCAAAAACTTTCAGTCCATTGAAATGGGCTTAAATAATGTTGACAAGTTTATTTATGATATAGCCAAAAATTAATATGCTGCAATACATTATAAATCTTAGGAAGAAGGCTCAGTATGATGACTCACACCTATAATCCCAGCACTTTGGGAGGCAGAGACAAGAGGACTGCCTGAGCCCAAGGGTTTGAGACCAGTCTGGTCAACTTGGCGAGACCTTGTCTCTACAAAATATAAAAAAATTAGTTTAGTGTGGTTTGCCTATAGTTCCAGTTACTTGGAAGACTGAGGCAGAAGGAGCACCTGAGTCCAGCAGGTTGAGGCTGCAGTAGCCATGAGAGTGCCACTGCACTCCATCCTGGGTAACAGAGGGAGAGTCCAACTTTAAACACTCCATCCTGGCTAACAGAGGGAGAGTCCATGAAGTATCTCAAGGGCTAATATTGAAAAGAACATTCCTTTTTTTAAATTTTAAAGATGTGGGGTACAATTCAGGGTTATGTATATAAATGTTCATTATGCAGGTACCCGTGTTGATGAGATGTGCCCCCCATTCCCTGGCAGATTCTCACTACTGCCAATCCCACCTCCTTCTCACCTGGCAGTTTCTCACTATTGCCAATCCCTTTCTTATGGTATTACGATAATTGTTCAAAGTCCACTTATGAGTGAGAACATGTGATACTCAGTTCTTTGTTTCTGCAATAGATCACTAAGTATTATAAACTGTAAGTCCATCCAAGTTTAGAGCATTCTTTTTAAAACACTAACCTACAGATTTTTACCCAAATACTTTTTACAGGTTTTAGTTGGTTTTGTTTTTGTTTTTTAACTCAACCTAATACTTTAACTTTCCTCTCAGCATCTTCTTTAGCCAAGCTAGCCTCAGAACTGCATTTTTACCTCTCTACTCTCACTTCACTGATGTGATTACCCTAGAACAAATGTCCTTCTCCTTTTGCACCAGTACCTCACATAGATTCTTTTGATAAAGATCTAAAAATTTGATTAAAAAACTATAATCTTAAAAATCCCAAGCAAGTTTAAATATTTAATGATGATAATATGATGGGAGCTTGCTTGGTGAGTCTAATTTTAATGCCTTCTTTTAAAGCCTAATAATCTGATAAATACAATGGATTTCTTTCTATAACTGATTTTCAATATTTGTAGGACTAATGCCTATTTACCTGATTATTCTAAAAAAAATTACTAAGATAGAATACTGGTTCTCAGTCATCATATTTCATGCCATATGCATATATTATAAATGGAGTTAACTGGTGTGGTTAATATAAAACGTTTCCCACAAAGACAGATTTAGAAGTCATAATCTGCATATTTGGAGCTTTCAGTTGCTCTCTCTTGATATTCAAAAACTTAGAAGAATAAATTCTTTACATGGTTCTTATATAATGCTTCCACAATATTAATCATTTACCTAGGACTTGAAGCAGATGACAACAACAAAAAAATCAAGATTGACATTGTTGACATGTTTCTAAAAGACAAATTTTTGGATCGCATATTAAACTAAGATTGCATATCTGGTTTAGATTCCAGAGAAAGAGGACATGTTGTCATGAACATTTAAGACTTGAAATCACAGCTTGTGGAGGATAGCACGGCCTTTTTTTCAGATCTACAGGAATGCTGATGGGGCGAGTCAATTCTTGTCAAAAGAGACAGATATTACTTTGCTCAGACTTGATAAAAACCGTGTTTGGAAGAGACACTGTTTGGGAGATTTGTGGGCCTGAGTTACTAGTCATCTGCTCCTGTCACAATAGCTGTCATCATTGCTTCAGTAACTGTCATCATTGGCTTGGAGCAGTACTGAATGAGCTGACTATCACATGTTGACCATAAAATAAGAAGAATAGATAACTTGCATAAACTGATTGGTGGTTGACACTTGCTTAGTAATATCTATCTGGATGTAAAGAGTCTTGGCTAAAATCTGTGATTTTGATATTATGGATATTGGACTAGCCTTGCTAAAACAGTGAATTATCAGTAGGTTTATTTGTTTCTAAGGCACATTGGGAAACACAGTAATAATATGTCATTTACATAGAGAAAAGTGATTACTATTATTATTTTTGCTAAGGATAGAGGGCATATGTCTAATTTATTTAAAAGCTGTATCATGGATACAAGTGCATTACAATCTTGATATCTATTTTAAGTCTATACATCTCAAACCACAGATGGTTCCTCCCCATGGGAGTAAGCACTGACAGCAGATTGGTAGATGTTAAAGTGGTCATTTGATTGTTCTGAACTGTTTTCTCAATTAGAGGAAACAGAGTATAATGCTCAAATTTATAAATAGAAAGTTCATATTTATATTTCTTCTGTCTTCTCTTACCATCACAATTAGTGTGATATTTTGGTTGAACATTATTTTTATTCTGAGTATCATGAGATGTTATTGAATATGCAGCTTACAGTTACACAAAAAATATGTTAAAGCTGAATTTCCAGAATCATGAATCAGATCTACTTAGGTACATATCTTTTTCAATCATTTACTAGCAAAGTAACTTTGGAAAATTTATATGATGTTTATGGGTCTTCATCTGTAAATTGCAGTAAGAATAGCATTACCCCCATAACATTGTTGAAGAAATAATAAATTTAAAGTATTTGGCATAGTACCTGGAAAATAGTACATTAAACCCTCAATTAATAATGATAATCATTATTATTTATGCTGCTATTATTTTTATGCTCAACTGAAAAAAGTTAAGTGAAAAATGACTAGCATATTAGTCAATTTTTAAGGCCAGTCTGATGTTGAAAGTAAGCCTGAATCAATCATTAGCACAGCCCCCTTTGACTTAAATTTTCTAATCTGAAGCCAGAATTCTGTACAAGTACATCTATGTCTCAAAACTAAGCTGCTTTCACTCACCCATGTGCAACTGGGGCCACAGTCTTAATGTTGTAATAGGACATGAAAGATGAAATAATCTTATCTCCCTCCCTTCCACTTAATCCTGAATAAGTTCATTTCCTTTTCTGAGCCTCTGGATTCCTATTTAAAAAATAGGGTATGATAATAACTTGCAAAGAAATTTTGAAGCTTTAAAAGTGTAATATAAATAGTAAAATGTAATAAATAATCAAGAAAGTATGGTTGTTATTGTTTAAAAGTTAGTTAAGAAACAGGAGATTGGCGAATATTTTAAGGATAATATGCTGCATCAGGAAAACATATGGAGGTGATCTTGGGTTATCAAATATAATTTTTATTATTCTAATAAGACTGGCTGTGCATCAACATCTCCTAATGTAAACTCTGTCTTCTTTTAAAAAGCATGAATAGTGCTTAACAGATGCTGAATAACTGACCCACGATTCTCATCATCTCTTGCTGTAATCTTCTCTTTATTTATACTTATACTCCCGCTATCTATTTTGAGAAATTTGTAAAGAGGATGATTTGGGGAAAATCACATCTAGAACAACTGGGCATGCTTTTCTTTAAAATGATCATTACAGTGGCAAATGGATTGAAGTTTAAATGAAAAAATCTCATGAAATGACTATAACATTACAGGCTATCATTAGAGAATAATTATGACTCACATAGAAATAAAATAGAAAATAAATAATTTATATATCCATGACATGTCTTAAGGCAATAGCCTTAAATATAGGCCGTGGCAAGAGTGATAAGTCCTTATGCCATTTGAACAAATGACTTGGTGAGAATAATCTCTCTGCTTCCAATGTTTGATTTCTTAATATCACACAAGATGCTTAGGGCTGCATTTAGGTTGCATGACTAAATTAATTTATTATAGGCCAGGTGAAGATGGATGCACAGGAAATGGAGTTCCTATTGAGTGATCTGATGTAGGCCTACCAAATGTTTCCAGCATAGGTGTAAAGAAAGGACAAACAAGCAGAAAGAAATGTGAAAAAGGGTCCCATTACTCAAAAGCCTATTATTCCATTAAGCAAATGGAAACAAATAAAAATGGGAGTGGTTCATTGTTTGTAACTACTCTTCTTTGTCACAGATATTTAACATAACTAACCTGCTCAGTTCTTAGGACATGCCTGCAAATTACGTATTATCACTTTCATCTTGCTGATAAAGAAATACAACATTTGAAGAAGTTAAGTAACTAGGCCATGGCTTATTCATTAATTCAATACAATTGCAGGTGCTTCGGAAACATCAGTGGACAAAAATAACAAAAATCTCTGCTTATATTGAACTTCTATTTTAGCAAAGAGAGACAACAAACATATAACAAGTATATTGTACAGTATATTAGAAAGCAATAAGTATTATGAAAAGATAAAGCAGGTAAAAAGGGATTAAATAACATTTGATAAATCTCTGTGGAAGGGTGACACCTGAAAAATAAAGTTGAAGATGTGAGGAAATCTGATACACGGCTGTCTGGGGGACAAAAAGGTGGAACCAGGCCCTGCATTGCCATGTTGGAGAAGTAGCAAGATCGGGGGGATGGAAGAGGGGATCCAAGAGTGAGAAAAGTGGGAGGGGCTGCATAACAGTTGAGGCCTGTAGACCATTGTAAGCATTTTGGTTTATAATCTGAGTGAAATAGGGACTAATTGCTGGTTTTTGAGCTGCGGAGTGACATAAAATATCAAAGGACATGTTTTAAAGGGATCACCGTGGCTGCTGTGTTGAGAACACTCAGAATGGAGGAGGGCAATGGTAGAGGCAGGGTGAGTAGCTAGGACGGTAATGCAGTAATCCATTGTGGCAATGATGGTCACTAGGTCCAGGCTGGTTGCAGTGAACAGTAGTAAGAAGGAGCTGAATTCTGGGTATAATTTGAGAGCACACAGAACTTCCTTGTGGATTTGGATGTGAGGTGTGAGAAAAAGAGAGGAATCAACGATAACATCATGGTTTTTGACCTGAGCAACCAGAAGAATGAAGTTGCCATCAACTGAAAAGGCAACTGGACATGGGACAGATTTTTAGGGAGAATAATAGTTCAGATTTGGACATGTTGAGTTTGATGTGTTTATTAAATATGCTGATGTTGAGATGTTGACAAGGTATTTGGACATACAAGTCCAGAGTTCTGGAGAGACGTCTAGTCTGGAGAAGTAAATTTGGGAGTCATCAGCATGGTATCTAAAACCATGTAACTGGATGAAATTACTAAGAAAGTAAATATAGTACAAAGAATAGAGAAAAAAGTAGATCAACACTTGACAGAATGGGGGAATACAGATTATTTAGAAGCTTTCCTTTTCACAATGTAATATAAAACAGCTATTTAGGTAAGCCAGTCGTCTCATAAAATAAATATTCAGAATTCGGAATGTGATCACTTTATAAGCCTAGAAGAGGTAATTTTAGATCATCAACTATTTGAGAGGAAACCCCCCCAAACCCAGAATTTATTTATTAAAAAATTTTGTATTTATCCTTACATATTTAAACTTCAGTCACCTTCAAAATGTTCTCCGTTTGATGCAATACATCTATAGAGATGCTTTTTCCACTCCTCAAAACAGTTTTTGAGCTTGTCAATTTTGATGACTCTTAGTGCTTCTGTCGTTTTTTTGTTTCACCTCTTCCACATCAGCAAAATGTTTCCATTTGAGGACTTTTTTCATCTGGGAAAACAAACAAAAAAAGTTGCTTGGGGCAAGTAGGATAAATAGGGAGAGTAGGGCACGGGGGTCATGTTATTTTCAGTTAAAATCTTCTAAACACTAAGTGCAGTATGGGTAGGTGCTCTCGTAAATCACCCATCATGAAATGGGCACACGCATTGAAGGAATCTCAAAAAAAAAAAACAAACTTCACTGAACCTGAACTCAGGCTTTCACAACAATCAATAATAAGAGTTGGTACACCAATGCTAATGGGTTCCTAGAACATCTGGGAACCCTGTACTACAAGGAACCCACCCTCCAAAAGATAATTCAAGGTTTTGGGGGGTCCTCCCTCGTATTTTCTAACCTTTGGACAAAATAACCCCAAAACCAAAAAACTCACAAACCCATCCAAACTGTTGGACATGCTTTTCTTATGAATAACCTAATTCTCTAATATATCATCTATAGGTGACATAGAGACAATACTAGGGAAGGGTAACCAGCCACCTGTAGCATTTTTAGTATAGTTATACCAAAGGTATACATTATATTTTGTAAATAAAAGATAAGTCTATTTTTATTACAGGAGTCTGAACATCCTATTACACCAAACTCTTAATAATTCCTTGATTACTTGAAAACTTAGCTTAAGGGTTTTTCCAATGTCTCAGCTCCCCAGGTTTCATGAAAATGAATTCCTTTGTCTTTCCTTTATGACCTATTTGCCAAAAGTTATATCTTATAAAACTTATATTATATTATAATTATTATTTATAAACTTGTAAAATCCAAAGTCATTTCCTCATCCAATTGGGAGGCTTCACATAATACAATTCTCTAAGTAATAATCTCTTTGTTATGTAAATAATGATCATATATTAATGATCCTTACTTTTAGGCAGTAGACTATCTTTAGAAGCTTATGGAACATAATTATAGGTAGGAATGTTCCTCTCCCCCATATACTATGGATGGAAAAGTTATTAGTAGATACACGGTAGATCCACAAGACAATGCCAAGAAATACTCATCTGAGACAAAGCTTTATTTATCAAGAAGCAATTGGGCACGCATGCAAGAGGTAGTTGGAAAGCTTTGTCTGTTTTATCCGAGGGCTATACATCCAAATAAAGGACTACGTCTTAAACAATATGGATGATGAAAACTTGTTGCTATCAGAAGCCAGAGTCCATATCTGGATTGGAGATGTAAAAATTATTGACTTTGAGCCTCTGGTAAATTCAAGTTTTGTAACCCTAAGTAAATCTCTTAATATCACTGAATTTCGGTTTATCTGTGAAATGGGACGTCACAAAACGTGCCCAGAAACGTGGTGAGAGCCAAATGAAATGTCAAAGATGTTTTGAAACTGTTAAGTTCTGAACAAATGCTAATTATGTAACATGTTAAAAATAGTACCACCTGCATGACTATATATTGTCTTAATTTTGACCAATGTAAGCTTGCTTAGAAAGGTCAGGCTTTTCGAAATTGAAGGTGAGATTCCGAGATTAAGTTAGATGCCAGGATTCTAGACAAATGAGGAAATCACCGAAACTCTATTTTGTCCTTTATGACCCAAGAAGGTCATTTGTTGTTCTGTTGGTTTTTGTTGCTAGTGGCCAAAAGCTGACCCCAAGTAATCCTGGCTCCTTGAAAGGTACCCCCCCCCGCCCCCGCCTTTTGTACCAAGAGTCTCATTTTCATCCCTTTCCCCCAACCCCTTTCAGAATTCTAAAGGGGACCCTGGGAGCCCCTCCAATGCCTGCAGGGGAAGGTGTCGTGACGTCGCTCGACGGGACCGCTCTCACCCACCCACCTCACCCCACCACCACCCCGTCCCCAGCTGCCCGCGCGGCCCGCGGTCCCCTCAGCGGCCCAAACCGCGGCGCGCCACGGCGCAGGCTCCGCG